>NW_008793872.1:0-200 GCF_000715545.1 Opisthorchis viverrini | reverse complement strand
GTATTAAAAATTTACCAGCGACTGTGAACACTCCAACCGTTACGCCCACTAAAACTGGTTTTCCAAAATGCTCATTCAGGCACTAGAAAGAAACTGACAGCACAATCGCCACCGATATCAGTTAGCCGCCATTACTTATAACTCATATAGCTACGCACCTAGACGGGCACATGTTCCCCAAGGTAAGATACATGAAAAAA
>NW_008793871.1:0-200 GCF_000715545.1 Opisthorchis viverrini | reverse complement strand
CGATGTCCGCTTCTTGATTGGCTTGTGACATAAAAATAAGTGTTATGCCTCCGGAGCCCCAGATGCGGTCCGCGCTGACTCGCGTGTGCAGCATCTTGGAAATCTTGAAACCCGGCGCACACGCAAATGGATAAGGCCGAACGGGGAAAGTGTGAAATCACCAGTATGCCTACCCGACGGTCTACACCTGTTAAATCAGA
>NW_008793870.1:0-200 GCF_000715545.1 Opisthorchis viverrini | reverse complement strand
TGTCCAGGAATGTTGTAATCAGAGAGTCACCGTTGTTGGATGAGGAATCAACCTATAAACATCTACAAAGAATATTTTTACTGCGGGAACTGGCTCATCTCAAATGGATGCAAGGTATTTTCATTGCTTGGTAGGAGGGAAATGTGCATTATCCAGCAGAGGTGTCAACCGTCTGGGAGCACTTGGATGTTTCCACCATT
>NW_008793869.1:0-200 GCF_000715545.1 Opisthorchis viverrini | reverse complement strand
TTAGCCAAATTAAAACGACCTCAATTTTTCGAACAGAAGTTTTCTGTTAAAAATATTGTATATCTTTTTTCGGTGTACGCAAAGACATCGCAGGTTTGACAAAGGTAAAACAAAAATTATGACAAATACACACATATGGTTTAGCTGTTGTTTAATGGCCTCCAGATCTTTCGAAATTTTATTGATTACAGTTGCCAGAG
>NW_008793868.1:0-200 GCF_000715545.1 Opisthorchis viverrini | reverse complement strand
TGTTTCATGTCTACCTTTGTGTCATCGCATGCGCCGTAAATTTTGAAATGTACAATGAACAAACTCGGATACTTTTCCATATAAGTACCGTCCAAATAATTTCCGTAAACGGGTTTCGTTGAAATGTGGATTTCTGTGATTAGCGGCATGACGGTTTTACCCGCGGCCAGCACAGAAATGGACTGTCAATTTCAAAAAGC
>NW_008793867.1:0-200 GCF_000715545.1 Opisthorchis viverrini | reverse complement strand
GGATCCACAACTTTGCGTCCAAAAGAAACCTATGTGACCTCCGAACTTGAACTGGCCTGCGAAAACTCTGGTCCCATAAGCCTGTCTGACATTGACGTCCCTTGTCTGATTCCGTGACCCAACAACCTAATCCTAATTCAAACCCCCTTCGATTGATTTCCGTTCATCTAAGGTGTATGTACCCCCCCACACACACACAC
>NW_008793866.1:0-200 GCF_000715545.1 Opisthorchis viverrini | reverse complement strand
TGGATCTGCCTGCTTTTTTGCATCGGTTCCACTGTGGTTTTACAAAGCATCGCCCCAGAATCGGTCTTTTTCTAGTCTGCGTTACTGACATCCATGGATCCTCTACTCCATATCCACTTCCTGCGTACCAACGGAAACCTTGTCCTTTAAACGCTGGAGCCGTTCAAATGGATAAAGTCGGGACAGTGGTTTCTAGACTA
>NW_008793865.1:0-200 GCF_000715545.1 Opisthorchis viverrini | reverse complement strand
CACAACGCGTTGGAATCACACGATTTAGTACATAAATGGAATACAGCTTTACAGCCTGCTTATGGCTTATGGCACCTTCATAACGATTTCATGAAATATCTCCGTAGACAGAATCGTTACAGGCTCAACTTGATGCTGTCAAATCAATAAATGTTGAGGTAAGGAAAATGAATGAACGTGCTTAGGACTAGTTTGTTGTA
>NW_008793864.1:0-200 GCF_000715545.1 Opisthorchis viverrini | reverse complement strand
GGCATGATTTGCCGAGAAAGTATAAATGTTGAAAAGCTGGCAATAGGCCCTGCGAATTTCGCATATCATGATTTAACTAACTGGCGTTTTTGCTTGCAGCCTTTTCTTCGGTCACTCCCCAAGGTAGTTAGAGTCACTTTTCGCTTAATGTATACTATGGTACGACCTGCGTGAAAGCAACCTCATGGAGTTCCGTAGGC
>NW_008793863.1:0-200 GCF_000715545.1 Opisthorchis viverrini | reverse complement strand
GGCACATTCGACTCGGTTGACCGGTCTGTATTGCCTGACACTCTTGCCCACCAAGGAACGTGAACAGAATACGTTCCTTTTATTCTCATACTTCCGGACCTGTGAGAGTATACCTATGACTACCTATGAGTGTACCTGTGAGAGTATATCTAAAAGCTTCCGTACAGAAAACGGTGTCCGTCAGGTATGCCCACTCTCTC
>NW_008793862.1:0-200 GCF_000715545.1 Opisthorchis viverrini | reverse complement strand
GCGCTTCGTTGTCCACGGACTTGAGGCCGTCAAGCATATTTGTAGCAAATCACCGGACACGTTCAGTGAGGGCTACATCCTTCACGCGTCCTCGGTAGACAACTTCATGGGCATATTCAAGGAGCGGTCTTACGACCCCCCCCCCCAAAATTTGGAAGTCCACGCGAGTAGTACGGGAGAAGGTGCGCCGGATCATCCGT
>NW_008793861.1:0-200 GCF_000715545.1 Opisthorchis viverrini | reverse complement strand
TCAAACGGAAACATATTCAGCCCATCGTTTTAGATCAATCAAACTTCATGCGGGCATAAAATGAAATTCTAACTATCCAGCTAAACTGTCACGAGATCCTCAGCTTCATGGATGTCCTTGGAGAAGAAAAGCCATAAATCTGATTTTCGATAATGGCCGAATTTTTGGTCCATCTCACTGGCAGTATCCTCGCCTCTAAA
>NW_008793860.1:0-200 GCF_000715545.1 Opisthorchis viverrini | reverse complement strand
GAGATCCAGCTGGGTTCCAGGTGAGTCCCCTGTCTAAACCAAATTAGTATGCAAACGAGTATATTTCGCCAGAAATGAGGGAGGTTTTATGGCATTATGGCTATACGGACATAAAAAGCCAAACTTGCTCACCTCTGCCAAAAGCATTCACAAGCCGCTCACGAAAATCACTGTCTACAAGACGTAGGACACATGGAGGT
>NW_008793859.1:0-200 GCF_000715545.1 Opisthorchis viverrini | reverse complement strand
AACTCTAAGAGAAAATTGAGTAAATTTAGTCTTAAAATTGAAACAAATAAATAATTAACAAATGAATTTAAACAAATAATAATAACAAATTAAAATAAATAAATAAAAAATAACGTTTAAACAAATTAAGGTAAATGTTAAAATGATTCTTAGTAGTAAAAACACAGTTCTAAGATTTTTATCATCAAGAAAAATATAAA
>NW_008793858.1:0-200 GCF_000715545.1 Opisthorchis viverrini | reverse complement strand
AATGAACAGTAAAACAAACGTGCTTAGAAAAGTGAGACCGATAAGTCATTTTTTATGAAAATGAGGCTCGATGTTTGTGTAGAACTGTTCCGCATGCTGAATATGCACTGTCGATTGTTGGATCCTTCAAGTGCTATCTAATATCTTGACCCAGAAGAAGGTTAGCGACTAACCAAGACAAACATCTTCCTTTCACAGTA
>NW_008793857.1:0-200 GCF_000715545.1 Opisthorchis viverrini | reverse complement strand
CGGTACGAGCACCTGTGGAATGCATTTTGATTGACCGGTACAACCACTGAAAATATGCTGCGACAGTGGCAACCCGGCTGATTTTACAGGTTATTGGGCATCTGGTTGCTGCTCTGTCATTCAAGTAAAAATTGGATTGCAAAGGTTTCAGTGGGTATTGGCCTCCTCTGCGATAATGCTTCCTATGCCGATGACAGTGA
>NW_008793856.1:0-200 GCF_000715545.1 Opisthorchis viverrini | reverse complement strand
GCCTTGTCTCCTCTACCCATGTTAGTTGCAGAATAGGATGTAAACAAAAGGCTACTTCCATTCACAATGTGTTGTTCTTAATGAGACCACGGGAATTTTTCAGCTGTTTGCAAATTTTCCAAAGGGCAGTCCGTGCATAGTAGGATTCTTCATTTTTGCAGCGACTTCTTATTCCTTTGGGTGAACTGGGATCACAGACA
>NW_008793855.1:0-200 GCF_000715545.1 Opisthorchis viverrini | reverse complement strand
ATCAGTTTTATTATATTAGAGAATGGTCCATCCTCTCGGACGAACACTAGTCAAAATTCATAGAGAACTCTCAGGCCGCCCATGACCAATTCAACCCCCTTTTTTCGCCTATCACATGGGCTAGCGTTTTTATCAAAAGAACGACGAAATGTGCACGTAGACCATCAGGGTCCGGATAGTTTATCCGGGGAAATATCCTG
>NW_008793854.1:0-200 GCF_000715545.1 Opisthorchis viverrini | reverse complement strand
AACTCAGCGACGTTTATAGTAGCATACTTGCTTTGCCCAAAAATCCGATGGCGATCTTTCCAAACTTGTAACCGCACCAATGGTTATGCCCAGAGTTGTACTGCTACTTTGAACAGAATCCTAGAACCTGGACAGGTCGGATCTGGGGGGAATACATTTTCAACTTAGAACAAGGTTCCTGAACTAAACTAGATATTTTT
>NW_008793853.1:0-200 GCF_000715545.1 Opisthorchis viverrini | reverse complement strand
GCTGTAAACAAGCACAATTTGATGGAGCAGTTTTCTGGACTATATTTGTCCTTTCATGTTTCGATGTATTTTTTACAGCCTGTTCGTAAATGATGAAGGAGAAATGTCCCGAATATCAGCTTACTGTTCATTTCGTTTCGCAGAATACTACCATCTCAAATATAGGTCTACAGTTTTGAACACGCAAAGGGCGACGAGCA
>NW_008793852.1:0-200 GCF_000715545.1 Opisthorchis viverrini | reverse complement strand
GTCACAAACAGCCGTCTTGGAGAACTAGACTGATGATGTAATCTGTGCCCGTCGTAAGTGAAAGCGGCGCCAATATCAATCCTTTATATGTTTATTGTAGACGCCCCACATGCAAGTATCACATTGAAGAAAGTCCTATTCCTTCCCGTCCTTTCAAAAGAGGAACAACTCCACGGTGGGGGTGGAAACCCCAACCGACC
>NW_008793851.1:0-200 GCF_000715545.1 Opisthorchis viverrini | reverse complement strand
GCTTTCAAATAAACCATGGCTGTACGGGATCGAAGCATCGGTGTTGGACACTGATATTAAGCTGTTGGTGATGGTGATGAGTCTCGTGAACAAGTCCCTAATACATTAGCCATGTTTGGATGAATGCTGTCGTGGCTGCTAAAAAGAGCAGGTATAAGCTTATAGATGATGACTTGACTGACTGACTCCTCAGTTGGTGC
>NW_008793850.1:0-200 GCF_000715545.1 Opisthorchis viverrini | reverse complement strand
GGTCAACGGGCACGCAGATAACACACTATTTCTAAACGGTTCCATCTAATTTTGATGAAATCTAAAGCATGGTTTACCCCAAACATGCTAGCACCATCGCAGCGCATTCGACAAACCGTGATTCTAATCACTAATCAATAAATCTATCAAGCAAGCAATCAATCACTATTAATCAATCAACAATCAGTGGAAGATGGATA
>NW_008793849.1:0-200 GCF_000715545.1 Opisthorchis viverrini | reverse complement strand
GTGTCAATGGGAAATAGACACACCGCTGATCAGCTGCTCGTGACTAAACAGCAAAATGTCCCACAAGGGATCATTTAAATCACGTGCAAATTAAATTCCTATTTTCCGTGAATTTTTTTCAGTGGCACAAATACTGGACAAGTAAATTCGAATCAGAGTCACTAGCCACATTCAAGTTTTGGGTCAACATCAAGTTGTCC
>NW_008793848.1:0-200 GCF_000715545.1 Opisthorchis viverrini | reverse complement strand
TTAACATAACAACGCATTGTTCAGAATCAACAAATGCAACTGAAACAGGTTTTACGCCGAAAACCCAAGGAGACAAAATGTTCAATCAGATGACATGATCCTCTGCACGTGACATATGTACATGGAGACCAAGGTCAAATGTGCGATCTGGAACGGGTAAAATTATGGCACGCGTGAACTTGAGGCGCGGGTGGGATTTT
>NW_008793847.1:0-200 GCF_000715545.1 Opisthorchis viverrini | reverse complement strand
AAAAAGCTTGCTAAAGTTGTGTGATGCGAACTTGATGACAACTGCTGATTTTGCATTACAAAAAAGGCCATTCGATCAACAACTGATTTGAGAGATTCAGCTTGGTGGTCTGGTGGTTGCTGGTCACATATTATGTATAGTTTTTGCGTCACATAGCTTTTTGTTGAGCAAACATTTAGTCAGATTTTACGTCATGTTTA
>NW_008793846.1:0-200 GCF_000715545.1 Opisthorchis viverrini | reverse complement strand
CCGCCAAAACTCCAGAGTCATCAAAAGCACTAATGAAAGCATTCACCCACGTATACACTATCATGCTTAAGACAGTCCAAACTTACGAATGACCAATTATCTTGCCACAACCAAACTAATGATTCCCTTCAGATGGTCTGAAAACGAAGTGTTACGTAATTCCATAAAAGATGAACTTGTAGTCGTCGAGTTTGCTCGCT
>NW_008793845.1:0-200 GCF_000715545.1 Opisthorchis viverrini | reverse complement strand
CCATGTGTCTAGTTTAAGAGAAAATTGAGAGCAGACAAGCTCTTTCTTTCGCGGTTAGGGTCATGTGCGCATGTCGTAAATGCTGTCAGTTTGTCAGAAGCGACCTAGCTAGCAGTCGCAACTGAGCTAGGGTTAGATTGGGGTAAACGTTCATTGTGCCAATCCTGCGATTCTAACCACCACAACCGATAACAAAACGG
>NW_008793844.1:0-200 GCF_000715545.1 Opisthorchis viverrini | reverse complement strand
GTTGTGTTAGGTGTTGACAAGCGCACTGCACTGTAGAAAAACCCTGCATTTTTGCCTTCCTCATCGTACGACATAAGTATGGCGCATTCACCATCAAAATCCCAGAAAATCGCTGCTTTACGGGGGCTTTTCAATACCGGGAGAGATCGGAAGTTTGGTTTTAGAGTTTTGGCAGGAAGAGAAATGAAATGACTTGAAAT
>NW_008793843.1:0-200 GCF_000715545.1 Opisthorchis viverrini | reverse complement strand
GACGCTTTGGTTTGCTTTTGATTAGCCATGTCACTAAACAGAAATTGAATTAGCAAAATGGACAGTCATCAGGGAGTTTCGAATTGTGAGTGAAAAAGCGATTCCTCACCACCTATGCTTCTGTCATGGAAACAGGGATGGAAAACTCATAAGCTGACACACCCCTACTAGCTAGAACGGAGCTCCATAAATCACCGACA
>NW_008793842.1:0-200 GCF_000715545.1 Opisthorchis viverrini | reverse complement strand
CTCCGAAATTCCACTACGCTGTTGCTCTTCTCGCAGTTCATCCGATAGGGATGGTCATTGAGCTTTCACCAAGCTTATGGTTAAACTGAACACAAATTACACACAACCCATTTGCGAACCGTATTGATCTCGATGAAACCCAATAATTTCAAAAAACTTGAACGTGACTCAGCACTCCACGCGCTTGAGTCAAACCATCA
>NW_008793841.1:0-200 GCF_000715545.1 Opisthorchis viverrini | reverse complement strand
TATGGCTCGTTTCAATTCTATCTCCGCCCAGACCAAATTAGAACCGTTATCACTCAGAATCTTTTCTGAATTCCCCCTTCGTGCTAAAAACGCATTAGTGTCTTAATGAAGGAGTCAAACGATAATGCATAGGCCACTCCAAAGAGCACTGCCCTTATCTGTAAGCAGGTGAACAAGCAGCCGTAACTTTCCTCAGTCGT
>NW_008793840.1:0-200 GCF_000715545.1 Opisthorchis viverrini | reverse complement strand
ATTGTTCGTTCGGCTGTAGCATCTTTAAGATACATAGCTCCCATGATGCAGGAAATATGCACGAGGTCTGGATTACTGGCTTTCCCAAGCCTGGACCGATGTGGTCATGAGGCACAAGACACACTGCTACTTTTCATTCGTTCATTTCAGAAACCCGCTTAAATGAAAAGCGTTCCATGACTACGAGCACGAGGACGTCT
>NW_008793839.1:0-200 GCF_000715545.1 Opisthorchis viverrini | reverse complement strand
AGACGGACGAAAATTCTAAGGGACATTCAGAACGGTCTTTATGAGAAGCGAACTGGAAGAACAAGATCCATGTAAGATCCATGTTAGTTACAAATCGGCCTCAATATTTGCTGGTCTACCTGAGCAAACAAAATAACTTAGCTTGATAGTGGAAGGGAACGTGCTGATCGATTCTCCTTCTGCACTACGTCCCGACCAAC
>NW_008793838.1:0-200 GCF_000715545.1 Opisthorchis viverrini | reverse complement strand
ATATGAAGATCGGAAGTAGGAACGATTCGTCATCCTAAGGCGAAAAAAATCGCGTACGGAGAGGAGACTGGAGAATTTTCTGGTAGTAATAAAACAAGGCAGACGACAAGCCAATCAGTCAGTTAGTATATCAGCTAAAAACTATGTATTGAGGGTATCTTGGTTTGATCTGCTACAGTTTCGGTCAGCGTGGGAGATAT
>NW_008793837.1:0-200 GCF_000715545.1 Opisthorchis viverrini | reverse complement strand
CAATGAAGTCTTATATCACTAAGCACACGCTCAAAAAGGTGATTCTTGGACCTAGAAAACCAGATTTCTCATCCACTGCAGACACTTGTTGGGTTAGTTTGTTGGTGAAAAATGTTTCCAAACGCACTTAGAGGCCTACTTAGAGGGCAGAAAAAAGCAGTCACTACCATTATCATCATCTTCGACAGCATGACATCAGT
>NW_008793836.1:0-200 GCF_000715545.1 Opisthorchis viverrini | reverse complement strand
ATATGTTGTATCTGGGTCTTTCAGAGAGAGATTTGACCTCACAGCCTGCTGGCGGTTTGTGCGCCTCAACAACCCACTGAGTAGTGTATACGCGACCATCATAGGGACTTTCATACCAGGTTGGTTATTTGGACGGTTATCATCCATGTCGGGGGTTGATACTTCGCCTCCGACTGTCTGCACAATCCACCACCAATCTG
>NW_008793835.1:0-200 GCF_000715545.1 Opisthorchis viverrini | reverse complement strand
TTCTGGGACAAAATATATCTCAAATTTCTATCCATCATTCATCACTTAGCTGGCTCGCACTGGAGTGCGAGCCCCCACAGCTGGAGTGCGCGTGGAACTCCACCTTCGTAGAACAGTGGTTTCGAGCGTGGGCGCTGGTAACTGGGTTTGATAACGGAGACGCACTACCTATTAGTACGCGCACCGCTATGCTTCCTCTC
>NW_008793834.1:0-200 GCF_000715545.1 Opisthorchis viverrini | reverse complement strand
ATACGTTAGGATAGAACAATGTATGTTGTCCGATCTATGCGGTTCTCGCTGTGAAGTCCAGAACAACTCTGGTTTGCCATTTTTAACCCGGATTTAGCTAGAAAGCCACGGAATTTCACGTTTGTGCTAATTCGGGTGAAGAACGCCGACTTTAGTCCTAGAGTTCTCCATCCTATACCGGTAGATCTTATTCATGAGCA
>NW_008793833.1:0-200 GCF_000715545.1 Opisthorchis viverrini | reverse complement strand
CGTCTTCAACTTTAGAGAGCACAATTCGTCGTCAGTGAAGCGGAGCAGATGAAGGATACGGGATGTGTGAGCTGCTCTTCAGTTAAATATCTAAAGACGGTACTTCGACAGCCGTCAGTTTCGAGCGTTGATCGATAATAAAGCTGGTGGAGTAGACGAACTGTTCAAAGTAAAGTAGAGTTTTGTTTAGAACGTTTAGC
>NW_008793832.1:0-200 GCF_000715545.1 Opisthorchis viverrini | reverse complement strand
ATAATTACAATTGAGTTGCAAATGCTTATGAACTCCTACTTAATCACACATGATCCTGAATTTTTCGACCCTGAGAGAGGACTGGGGGGCTCGGCCAACTCAGTACACTTGGCTGATGAACTGGGTCAAATTGAGTTTCTATTCAGTGACAAAACTGGAACCTTGACACTGAATCAAATGGTCTTCAAGGCGTGCAGTAT
>NW_008793831.1:0-200 GCF_000715545.1 Opisthorchis viverrini | reverse complement strand
CTAAATCGGTTACACGTCGAAGGGCATGCGCGCAGCACCTCACCTTCCCAGCAAAAGGCGCACATTGAAAATAGCTTTAACTTGTGTATGTTTTTGAGCAAAACGTATAGACAGAAATGTAAGAAAATTGCTCAGTTAAAAATGAAATCCCATTTTTAAGGAAAGCTGACAGACCCAACTCAAATGAAGCGGCTTTCAAA
>NW_008793830.1:0-200 GCF_000715545.1 Opisthorchis viverrini | reverse complement strand
AACCCGTCGTGCACAACGGTTATGGCCGATCAGCAGGTTAGACTAGGTGTGCGATTAGTCCTTGAGGTCATTTTTTTTCTTAAAAAACAATCCAGACACTACAGCCTGTTTAACTTCAGAGGACAGGTGGCGGATCCGAACCCAGCTTTTCTTGCAAAACCGTCGTACGCAGAGGTTTAACCGTTTCCGGTCAAATCATT
>NW_008793829.1:0-200 GCF_000715545.1 Opisthorchis viverrini | reverse complement strand
ACCTCCAATCCGGAATCCTGGTCTTCAGTGGAAAGATGGACCATGACTATGGAGTCGCCATCACTCTTAGGAGTGTTTGAGTGTATATCTCTACTCAAACATCATCTAGCCGCTAATCCTGACAACCTCCCACATGACCTCTTCCTCTTTCACCTCTCTCTCCCCTACATTCATATACTTCTGAGTATATGAGGGTTTAT
>NW_008793828.1:0-200 GCF_000715545.1 Opisthorchis viverrini | reverse complement strand
CCGAATCTTTGACCATTGGCCGATTCCCATTCACGTTGCTCGATTGGTTGTTGACGCATCGCTTATGCTCGCCGATTCTGATGTGCAACTCCATTGCTGTCTGACCTATATAAAACTCCATACAGTTGTGGCATCTTATTTTGTATACGCTCGGCCTAACGAAGCTTCTGTGTCAAAAGCGAGACATTGCCCAGTGCTGG
>NW_008793827.1:0-200 GCF_000715545.1 Opisthorchis viverrini | reverse complement strand
GTTCGTTCCTGTAGTAGACTGCCATCTTCGAAACACCTGGTGTGGCTGGACAGTGGGGTACTAAGCAGTGATGCCCGTTAGTAGTTAATCGCACACAAGGTACAACTCAGATTGTAGATTTCGCAAAGCGGTTTCAGAATCACGTTCACTCAAAGGACAATCGTCGTAAAATGAGCGGTGTCGAAGTTCTGGTGTGAAGC
>NW_008793826.1:0-200 GCF_000715545.1 Opisthorchis viverrini | reverse complement strand
AAGCTGCGTACTAACTTTTAAATTAAACCCGTGAAAACTGCTTTCGATGAGCATTTTAACACCTTGTGTTACAAATATGCTTGACATGCGGTGTATTTTTCTAAGCTTTCTTGTAAACCTCTGTGAATATAGATCCGAGATGAGGTTATTTTCTCGACCCAAGTTGAGCTCATTACCACACGCACTTGTAATGCAAAAGA
>NW_008793825.1:0-200 GCF_000715545.1 Opisthorchis viverrini | reverse complement strand
CGCTTCATCTGTTAATTGCCAAAACGCGACTTCTGTTGGACAGACCAACGAGGATTATTAGATAGGGACTTTAGCGTGTTGTGTTATGCACCGACTACCAACACAAATGATATGAGCAATGACCAGGGGGAACGTTTGAATGCGTACAGTCAACCGGAAATTGCAGGAAAAATAATGAACTACTGAAATTCGGGTAGTAG
>NW_008793824.1:0-200 GCF_000715545.1 Opisthorchis viverrini | reverse complement strand
TGGCATGAGTGGACTCGGATCATTAGTGTTGGTGCCTGATGTGTTATCCCAGAGTATGGCTGAGAGTAGGCAACTTGGCGGACGATGCATCATCCATTACTTTGACATTCCAAATTTTCCACGTTAAGTCTGTTCATATCTGTAAAACCCTCTCCGTTTTGCCGCTGACTAGAAGCACACCCACATTATTTTCGCTGAAA
>NW_008793823.1:0-200 GCF_000715545.1 Opisthorchis viverrini | reverse complement strand
GGGGCTTCTTTCCTAAGATCATCAAATTTCTTCATTTATCTTTGAATTTCGTTGTCTTTCAAAAAATCACAGACACACATAGGAGAAATGTTGAAATGGGGATTCAGCTCCATGTTTGAACGGAGTGCGTAGGAATCAATCTAGACAACAGGCTCGGTGGTGCTTCGGGAAACATAGTTTCCATCTTAGAATATAGGTGG
>NW_008793822.1:0-200 GCF_000715545.1 Opisthorchis viverrini | reverse complement strand
TGTTGGAAATAGTGTAATAAAGATTTCTCCAGAGTTCTGATGGTCCTGATTGCCTGTGAGATTCACAACATTTAGTAAGAATGACTTGATACCTCATTGGAGGCTGGATTTCAAAGAAAACAAATCAGTTTTCCTTGTTTCGCACCATTATTTTCCAAATGGTCATGTAACTCACCGTCCTCCCCAACATAAATGCCTTT
>NW_008793821.1:0-200 GCF_000715545.1 Opisthorchis viverrini | reverse complement strand
GAGATTTGGATCAAGATTAAACAGTACAAGATAGACGCGGATAAAAATCAGCAAGTGCAAGACAAACTTTGGTTAGATTAGACATTCCCCTGAATATATAGGGGGCCATCGTATTTTAGGAGCAAGTTCACTAGCTCCAAATAAAGCCCTTTTTCCCTATCGGCGAACGTTTTTTCGGCAACGGGCACGGATAGCAGTCT
>NW_008793820.1:0-200 GCF_000715545.1 Opisthorchis viverrini | reverse complement strand
TCATTGTGGGGTAACTGAGGTAGTCGGCGATGGCTGACCACAACTGATGCGAGATGAACGGACGTGTCAGTTCTGAAGGATCGGTCTACGAGGAAAAAGTTGGCAGTGGGTGAAGAAGAGACAATTCTGGAAAGAGCAGGAACAAAGACATCAGAAGTAGCTTGCCCTTGTTTGCCAGTCCTGCTATATACAGGTGACCC
>NW_008793819.1:0-200 GCF_000715545.1 Opisthorchis viverrini | reverse complement strand
ACCTGACCTACCGACATTCTCCCGAAATATTATTCTAATGCTGTCAGCTACTTTTGTCCACTGTTCGCGGGTATACTGTTCAACGGTAACCTGTGTTTTCACATCCCAGCTCATGAAAATTTACGCATAATCCAATCCAGCTAAGGACACCTGGACATAATAGATAAATGCAAATAGCGAACAAATGTCTAAACCTTCCG
>NW_008793818.1:0-200 GCF_000715545.1 Opisthorchis viverrini | reverse complement strand
TTATTGTATATGCGACGGACATATATTCAGAAGAGGCCACTCAGGTGTGATTCCAAAGGACTTAAACGACCCACTTGTGTATTCACATCGCCCTCAAGGATTACAGTGTCAGTGTTTCTTGCTTGAAGAATGAGCCCCGATAACTCTCGATGAAAAGGGTCAGAACTGCAATCTGTTGGAGCGTATGCCGACACTATACG
>NW_008793817.1:0-200 GCF_000715545.1 Opisthorchis viverrini | reverse complement strand
ATATGTTGATGGAAAAGCCCGCATATAAGCCCTGAATTAACTGACAGAGAGCTAAGCTGTGCGATACTGTTTTAAAACTTTCAGTGTTTGAAGAGATAGATATGAAATCTTGTATCCTCTGGGAAGACTACCTCGATTGATTCACTGTAATTTGACCGCAGCAGCTCCAAACTTCTCTTTAGGGTGGCCTGACTTTCTGC
>NW_008793816.1:0-200 GCF_000715545.1 Opisthorchis viverrini | reverse complement strand
AAATAATTTAGGTATGCTACAATTATCCCGTTGAGTGCACAACAAATAAAATTACAGATTTGCTGCGAAAATGTAATTCGTTTGGGTTAATTTACACTTTAATACAACCAGTACGTGATTTTATGAACACATCATTATTGCGTGCACATTGATGTAATGCAATTGTGCAGGGTACGAGATGGCTCAAGTGGATAAAACGC
>NW_008793815.1:0-200 GCF_000715545.1 Opisthorchis viverrini | reverse complement strand
TGATGATGAGAATGATGAGGATGATGATGCGGATGAGCATGATGATGAAGACGAGGGTGATGAGGATGATGATGAGGGTGAAGAGGACGATAATGAGGTGGGGATGATGATGATAAGTATAAGAATGATGATCACGAGGAAGAGAACGATAATGATGCGGATGATGTTGAGGACAATGAGGATGATGATGATGATGATGA
>NW_008793814.1:0-200 GCF_000715545.1 Opisthorchis viverrini | reverse complement strand
AGCCAGGATCATAGTCATGTTCAAAAAAATGTAATCATCGTATAATACTTTGTCAGGCCGCTACGATGAATAAAATCTGTGATCTCGGTTGCCATGTAAAAACATTTTGGACTGTTAATATGCTCTCAACAGAAATATTGTTCCAGTGAAGCTTCCACCATAAATGAAGGTAAAAATAACTGCAACAAACGAACGGCTTT
>NW_008793813.1:0-200 GCF_000715545.1 Opisthorchis viverrini | reverse complement strand
CTACGGATCATTTATGCACAACATATTCGCTCATGTCTCGTTTTCGCTCACTGGTTCTGTCACTAGGATGGGGAATCAAAATTTAGTAGGTCACAAGTATTGTTGTACAATGGTGTCACTTAGACTGTAGTCCGACGCAACCATCTTACTTATTTCTTAATCAGAGGATGTTTGCTTACGTTGGCATGATGTGGATATTA
>NW_008793812.1:0-200 GCF_000715545.1 Opisthorchis viverrini | reverse complement strand
CACAGTACTCAGATATGTTCATATCCTCCACTCCTGAGGAAGGAAAAGTCCATCCGTTTAAGCCAAAAGTGATAACTTCTGTGAAGCTGTCGCTGCTGAAGACAACCATACCAGTAAATACGCCACCAGCTCTTCTGACCGGTTTTCCGTCCTGGAGGAAGGGTTGTGTGATTTTTTGGACAGGGTCTTCCCTGTTCTCA
>NW_008793811.1:0-200 GCF_000715545.1 Opisthorchis viverrini | reverse complement strand
TGGCAGCCAGGCACCGAGAGGGTGTTACATCTGGACCATTTCCCGACCTTAAGCTGCCACACTGAAGTGATGATCGGGCTTCTGCACTGAAATGATCCTCCGGGGATCCCCCGAAAAAGCACAGGTTAGAAAACATCAGCTCCAAAAACCGCACACTCTGATCTCCCAACAGTTGACCGTAACCGCCGGCGCATTATTCA
>NW_008793810.1:0-200 GCF_000715545.1 Opisthorchis viverrini | reverse complement strand
TAACTGCAGAATGAGCGATTAACAACACTGAACGGTATCCAAGACTGGTGCGTACGTTTCTACACTGGATAAAGTATTCCTGCATGTAGATAAGCAAACCAAAAGCAAGTCAAAAGCCGGCTGTTAAGCGCGATCTACATTGTATTCGGACTGAGACACACTGTCGAGAGCTAAGCGAATGGGGAAACGCGCAAGAGTCC
>NW_008793809.1:0-200 GCF_000715545.1 Opisthorchis viverrini | reverse complement strand
AGTCAATATAGTGCTACTGACCTATTATTACTTTGCGGATGACTTCAGGAATATGTGTATTTCAAACAAAGTGCTTTGGAGGGGTGAATGCGGGGACTCCCCAATACAAGCTATTGAAAGTACTGGAGAAAGCTCAGAGTAAGGCCCATATGAACAGCTACCAAACCGCTCCTTTGGAATGGTGACCCAACAGAACACGG
>NW_008793808.1:0-200 GCF_000715545.1 Opisthorchis viverrini | reverse complement strand
TACCTCGAGAATCCGCATTTCTTTGCAGAAGGATGACTTAGTTGAATGTGTATATGTGTAAATCTTCGAAGAGTCCACACGGTAACGGAAGTGCCCATCTAACCAAGCCCGCAGTATATAATTGATATATCCTGGCCCCGATCCCGGGCACCTGTAACTTATGCGCATTAGTTGCCCTCCGTTGATGTCGTTCTTTGATG
>NW_008793807.1:0-200 GCF_000715545.1 Opisthorchis viverrini | reverse complement strand
TCCTTCCAGTAATTTTGTGAGAATTATAACCAGTTTTTTACCCTGATGAAATGTCAACAGAAACTGTGACCATTTTTACGGTAAGATCTACTTGAGGAGAAGTGCATGTGGACTCTCGTCATTCACAAATTTTTAGATTCGATCGATATACTGTAAAAATACAGTCGTTGAGAAATCTGATGGACAGCTCAAACTGAATG
>NW_008793806.1:0-200 GCF_000715545.1 Opisthorchis viverrini | reverse complement strand
GATAGGAGGACGATTAGTGTCCTCAACCAGAGCCTTCGGCTAAAAAGCTTGACTGTCAGACTGCAACGTCTGACGGGAACTGCGGGTGGATTTCAATTTTCACAGAACTACTCGCCACACATGTTCCAACCATCAAACTGGGTGGCCTGGAGGGACTAACCGTGTATGAGGGTCGCTCGGACACCCCCAGTATAGCTCAA
>NW_008793805.1:0-200 GCF_000715545.1 Opisthorchis viverrini | reverse complement strand
GAAACGCCTTGCTGTTGATGAAAGTAGCTATCTCACATGAAAACAGAGCAAGCTTTAGTTGTGCTAGCATGTGTTCTTGTTTACCCACTTTGGCGTTGTGGAACTCTTTGGTATGCTGCGTATACTATGACTGCAGATTAATTCGCGGACATAAACGAGTGTCCTTCAAGGTGTAGGAACATATCATTTTCGAAGCTTTC
>NW_008793804.1:0-200 GCF_000715545.1 Opisthorchis viverrini | reverse complement strand
ATATCTTATTTTGTACCCAAAATATTAAATACAGTCGCCAAATTGATGGCCTTGGAATGAGCAGCCAGTTGCATTATTCTTGCCCTTGAATTTCATGGCAAAGACGTACAAGTCGCTTCAGCTACACAGACGATACTTAAGTGACGTCGGTGTAGCTGCTGATCAGCGCCAACAATTGGAGGAAATCCTTTCCGCCCCTA
>NW_008793803.1:0-200 GCF_000715545.1 Opisthorchis viverrini | reverse complement strand
TGGGTTTCATAGAGCTAAGCGAGAAACATTTGATCGATTTTCAGGGAGGACACATACACCACTCCCGATTTGACCGCTCATTGCACACACACTCAAGTGGTATAACTAGCCGTGGAGGCCCGCCTCTATACTTAAGCCGTGTGTACCCGCACTGTTCATTGCTATCTTCACCTGGCGTAGCGTCACAATCTGCATCGTGC
>NW_008793802.1:0-200 GCF_000715545.1 Opisthorchis viverrini | reverse complement strand
TTCGAACTAATAAAGAATATGTCACGTGAGCATTTATGAAAAGTCTCTATTTCGATACTTACCATGCGTTTTTCGTGGAAAACTGAGTTTACTCAGTAGAATTACAGCCATATCATGTACGAAGTCGACTTACTCATGTCCCTGCTCGGAGACTTGTTTTGCTTGAAAGAGTTGTCATGTTGCGTTATGTTTTCACTGGA
>NW_008793801.1:0-200 GCF_000715545.1 Opisthorchis viverrini | reverse complement strand
TGAAAGAATGACCGAAATACCCCCTCACACTATTGTGCGCACAGACGAAACGATGCAAAAGCTCCCGAAATCGTCGACCGATTTAGTACTGAATATTCACGAGGTTGAACAGGACCTCAGCATAATTTCTTGTCACATTTTACTGCTCGTCGCTGTGAGTTCCAGTTGCAATGCTGCCCGTTTATTTCGCTTGTGCCCTT
>NW_008793800.1:0-200 GCF_000715545.1 Opisthorchis viverrini | reverse complement strand
GACCTGCAGACGATGCTTCACTATCCGAGTAAATTCGGTCCGGGTAATTCGCCCTTTCAAACCGGACGATTTTTGCTCAGGGTATTTCGGATTCTTTTTTGTTGCCCTGATTGGCTCAGAGTATGACGTCTTGGAATTTCGTTTGGCCTCAAAGATCGATAGTCAGGGTTGTTCATTACTGTTTATTGCTTCATCAATGG
>NW_008793799.1:0-200 GCF_000715545.1 Opisthorchis viverrini | reverse complement strand
ATAGGCGAGATGTCGTGGGCTGGGTTTAGAGCAGATTATGCTGATTCACTTTGCAATCACCGGTGAAATGTATTTGGCCAAATATCCATCATCCGTTGTGAATGCTTGATTCGTGGTTTGTTGTCAGCAATTCCTGTCGCACTTGAGTGTAGACGGAGCCTCAATGTTTTCGCCAGATTCCGTTAGCTTTGGCAATTTGC
>NW_008793798.1:0-200 GCF_000715545.1 Opisthorchis viverrini | reverse complement strand
CATACTAGAAGGGGCCGGGAGAACAGTGACGGAATGACAACAGTTGCTGGGGCTACAACTGTATTTCCATCTTACGGCAATTAGCGTTGAACTTCTTGAATTTATTGACCAGTTTTTTGCTGTGGCTTTAGTGGAATAACTCAAGTTTGGTCGCATTCATGTTAGCCTCAGAACACAATCCAATGACCGTGGATTGCACA
>NW_008793797.1:0-200 GCF_000715545.1 Opisthorchis viverrini | reverse complement strand
TAGAGTGAGTACCCATAAATTGCTAGCCCTCCTAAAGCGCGGTGCGCCAGATTACGCTAACACGTGAATGTCTAAAGGAGGCTCTCACCTGAGTGTCAACCAAGGCTGTCCTGTTTCACTCTTCTTCAACCGCTCCATTGTCAGCAAAATCTGGCTCCCAGCTTCCAATGGACAGGTGGCATTATCTTAAAGGTATCCAA
>NW_008793796.1:0-200 GCF_000715545.1 Opisthorchis viverrini | reverse complement strand
ATGGCACGGCACTGCCATACCTAGTTTGACAGCACACACCATTCCTCCTCTTGATCGTACCATATCGCCCACTCGTTCCATTAACTGTTAACACGAACGAGCTCTACATCTGGCCCCAGCTGCCTCCACGACACGTTCATTCCAATCAACTGAACTTTTCGTTTGAAGTTGGCCATTTCTGTGTGTCTGTGCTTCCCGCA
>NW_008793795.1:0-200 GCF_000715545.1 Opisthorchis viverrini | reverse complement strand
ATTGCAATTATGTGAAGTTTGTAGGCTCCTGTCAGAAGGTGCTCGTTACCTAACAGGAGGTAAGAAGACTCAAGAGATTTCCTTCGTAGACGTCGGGTTGCAGCTTCTGTATAATCTACCACCAATTCTGAAAATTATGTAAACGGTTGAATTATGCAACGATTGATATTTTTTGGTTATCCGATGAATGTCTACGGTTT
>NW_008793794.1:0-200 GCF_000715545.1 Opisthorchis viverrini | reverse complement strand
GCGGCTCATGTTTCAGTGATTAGGATATTCCAGATATCACGAAACATCGGATCATCAACACATCATCCGAGACCGCAAAATCACTGGTAGCGCGAATGCTTCACTGCCGTACTACTATAATGTTCGTCTGGTTATACATATCACATATATATAAACAGGGTAAAAGCCTTGGAGTGATAAGAAGAGAAAAGGATTCGTTG
>NW_008793793.1:0-200 GCF_000715545.1 Opisthorchis viverrini | reverse complement strand
ACTCACCGAACTTCACTGTTCACTGAGTCATTTTTCATGTTTGAGAATTATAACCTTGGTCAGCTGTTCATGACTAGTTCCCATTGCGATGGTTCATAGTTCCGTCGTGAAGATCATACCAAACAACCCTGAGCAAACAAATTTCACAAACAGCAAAATAGTACTGACTTAAGGGGTATGGCTACACGTGAAAACTGATA
>NW_008793792.1:0-200 GCF_000715545.1 Opisthorchis viverrini | reverse complement strand
CATTGGTTTGTGTGCACCTGGAACTGACATGCTTCTACATGATTTGGTTTGGTGTAACGGAAGGAACTTACGCAAACAATCCAGTGTTTCTTTCGCTGCCCCTGGTGCTGATGCTGGATTTTCTACAAGCTTCCAATGAAATGAAACCTCTAGAACAACGGACGCGACAATCGATCAATCTAGCAAAGTCTAGCAACGCC
>NW_008793791.1:0-200 GCF_000715545.1 Opisthorchis viverrini | reverse complement strand
TCTCTGGTCACGTTTAATATATAGGCAGTAAATTTGCATGCAAAGACTTCCGTCCGTAAGCCTCAGTAACGGCCGTAACGGCATATACTAAAGACGGCCAAAGTGCTGAGAACCCACGACTTTGTGAGGAAACTGAGACGGCGGAAGATCACGGGACTCGAAAGCCCCCATGAAATCAGATCATATCGGTTCACAAGTGC
>NW_008793790.1:0-200 GCF_000715545.1 Opisthorchis viverrini | reverse complement strand
AGCCAGAACACTACAAATTTGGTGAGCCCAAGTCCTCCTGGATAAATTTTATAAACTTTTTTCAAGGCAGCTTTTTCTCTTGCCGGGTTAGTATGGAAAAAACTCCGATTCATGAGATATGGTCGAAAATGCATTCATCATCCGCTTACCGGACTATAATCCATGCAATCCCAAGGTGTGGTTTCACCAGGTCAAGGCTG
>NW_008793789.1:0-200 GCF_000715545.1 Opisthorchis viverrini | reverse complement strand
AAACCCAAGCAAATACTACAAAGCGACTCTCCAAATGTCGCAATAGATCTCCCTTTTAGAGATTTACAAGGAGAAAACAAACTATTCTCATGCATTTCTCATCAGTAGTATCACCGTTATTAACTTCTTCATTTGGACTTCATTTGGACTCCTGGCTACCGAACACAATACTTTGCCTGCTTTTGTTCACTACTCCTTGC
>NW_008793788.1:0-200 GCF_000715545.1 Opisthorchis viverrini | reverse complement strand
TGATTCATTTGTCACTGAATTTCCAGGTGTAGATTTGCGTGCTGAAACTTTGCTATTTTTCTGATATCAGGCATATTCCATGCGTTGGGATTAGAAACCCCCGTTGATGAGCCACTCATTGTGCTCCATTCGTTCGGACACGGGCATCGAATTAATCGATGTAATCAAGTGTGGCCAACGCAGGCCAAAAATTCATTGCC
>NW_008793787.1:0-200 GCF_000715545.1 Opisthorchis viverrini | reverse complement strand
AGCCCACAACCGGTTTCAAGTCGAAACTCCCAAGAAATTGACTGACACGAAATCACTCTTTCGACTGACGGGTACGCTATTCTGTGTGATTGTAGTTCACTCTGACGGCTTTTCAGCTAACGGTTGCTCAAAAGGGTCTGTTTAGAATCGCACTTGGATTTTGTAAGATATAGGTAGTGCTTACTTATCGGTTTTTCCAA
>NW_008793786.1:0-200 GCF_000715545.1 Opisthorchis viverrini | reverse complement strand
ATCACGGGCCAGTTGCACATAACAACGGATGCAAACTCTTTTCGTATCCAGCTGTTACCAACTAGATATCACACATCCTGTGAAGGTTGTTTGCGCAGTTGATAAGTCACTGGTTTGTTCGGTTTTGACTGAGATTTTTTTCGAAAAAGTATGAGAACATTGGTAAACAAATACACGCATTTGCAAATCAATTTAATTTT
>NW_008793785.1:0-200 GCF_000715545.1 Opisthorchis viverrini | reverse complement strand
GTTTGCAAGTTCTACCCCCTCTCTATTCCCGGTTAACATTGTTTTGTTCACAAAGCTTCTGTATGCTCTCCAGGTTACAGCTGGTCCCCGTCAAACAGCATCTTTCACTTCCGATGCAATCTTAGGTCGTATATGTCTTCTGTATTTTTTTAAATTCTTGATGTTCTGGACCGCCAAACATATAGAAACGTAGCTCCACC
>NW_008793784.1:0-200 GCF_000715545.1 Opisthorchis viverrini | reverse complement strand
GTTGTGGTGTGGAAATCCATGTAGAGATCTGTACACCAATTTAGAATCCTCGGGCGTTGACCTGCCAGAAGGGAGAAACAAGGTTTCAGCCATTTATAAGCTGAAAACAAGTTCAAAACCGCAACGTGTGCTGTTGTTCTGAAGAGACGTCGATGAACCGTTTCTAAACTTGTGGGCTGCTGGGTCGTCTTTCAACCAAT
>NW_008793783.1:0-200 GCF_000715545.1 Opisthorchis viverrini | reverse complement strand
ATCTCTGAAAAGGACAACGTTTCGCTACATGAATGCGTGCTCTTGTAGTTTCTTATAACATTTTCAATTTTCACGCGTTTGGTCACTGTCATTTGTCATTTACACCCAATCCTACAACCATAATTGTAATAGAACTTGGCAGATGTTTGGAAAAAGAACTTAAAGACCTGAAGCGCGCTCTGTTGCACAACAATTTATTA
>NW_008793782.1:0-200 GCF_000715545.1 Opisthorchis viverrini | reverse complement strand
TATTCGGCGCAACAAGTCAATCACGAGAAATCAGATGGCGCGTGTATATGTTTTGGAACCGCGCATGAGTAACTTATCGCCACCAGCTGCGAACTGCGTTATGAGTCTGCAGGCCGTCCACATAAAATGGATAAAGGGGTCAATTGACCGTTACGAAATGCGGCTAACGTAGGTCCTCAGGGCAATCGCTTGCTTGACAG
>NW_008793781.1:0-200 GCF_000715545.1 Opisthorchis viverrini | reverse complement strand
AATTGAAACCAGATTGCATAAAATTTGCGAAATAAACTCATTTGAAAATATACTTGGTTTTTACGAAAAACCCCGTTGGGAATCCTTCATAAGTTGACGTAGACTAATTGAGATGACGGAACTAGTTACCAAGTGTGTCAATTAAATTCTTATGTGATTGTCACACTCAGTACAAGAATAATTCTTGAAAATTGACACCA
>NW_008793780.1:0-200 GCF_000715545.1 Opisthorchis viverrini | reverse complement strand
CATTACGCAGCTTGCAAAGTTGTCCGTCGTTGGGTATGATTGTAAATGTCTTAATACGATTTTGTGTTACTGTCTGGTTGATTGAATCTCCTTCGCATGACAGACTTAGTTTCCCTAATACATTCTTTGGCCCCTCGTGGTTAGACATTTTTGGTGTAGATGGCCTACAGAAATTTCACAGAGCATCCATGTTGCTCCCC
>NW_008793779.1:0-200 GCF_000715545.1 Opisthorchis viverrini | reverse complement strand
AGATGACAAAATATGTGCCATTTACTCGGTATCTGGGGTTGGGTCAGTGCCATGAAATCGGTCACAGGCTTATAAACTTCATCCCCCCAATCAGCTAATTGTTACCAAAACATAGTTTCTGCCTTTTTACACAACTGTTCAAGCTAGGATTAAACTCTACCTAGCTAACGGAACAACCAAAATCTATCAACACGGCCACT
>NW_008793778.1:0-200 GCF_000715545.1 Opisthorchis viverrini | reverse complement strand
CTGATGTCATGCTGTCGATGATGATGCCAACGATGTACTACTGCAAACAAACAACGGCAAGTAAAGAGCCGTTCGGAAACTGGACCAGTTGCAGTCAAGAGAATCTCAAACCATCACGACAGAGCTCGCGACTAGGCCCAGTCAGAGTGTTTGTACTCTAACGAAACGATAGAACTGTGCTTGATGAAACAAGATTTTTC
>NW_008793777.1:0-200 GCF_000715545.1 Opisthorchis viverrini | reverse complement strand
ATCCACGCAAAAAAGGTGACTAGTTAGCAAAATGTCCAAACTGATCGCTACATTTTTCTGCGTTTTCGGATGCGGTGAGTTATCCCAGCAAACCTGAGCTGACGCTATGACGCACTGCAAGTCCTAATAAAAGTATAAAAACCACATTTGTTTTCGATTTTAGTCACTTTTGGGTTTTGTCTCTCCGTGGATGGCAGTGA
>NW_008793776.1:0-200 GCF_000715545.1 Opisthorchis viverrini | reverse complement strand
CGATAAATTATTAGTACATGCACATCTGAACGAAATTGTTTTGCGAAATTTATGCCTCACCGTTTTGCACAAAATTTCACAATTGCATCAAACTGATTTTTGTCTGTCATGCTTTGAATAAAGTGCAGCTAGCCTACGGAGGATTGGTTTTCATTAAACCGTAGTTTATTTGAAGTGGTAAAAGTACTTGAAATTCAGAA
>NW_008793775.1:0-200 GCF_000715545.1 Opisthorchis viverrini | reverse complement strand
GTTTGACAGTTTGATTCTTTCGGAAACACTGTTCTTCGTGAGTGTTATTCATTGAGCCACTAGATGTGTGGAATCCTGAAACAAGGACACGTTTAAATCCTTGAGCCAACGAGCTTTCTCGTGTATGCAGAATGCGAGAGTAGAGAACAGAAACGTTTTTGGTCATGTGCGTACTCCGAGCAACGTGATGAATACGATCA
>NW_008793774.1:0-200 GCF_000715545.1 Opisthorchis viverrini | reverse complement strand
CCTGCCTATACAGTAGGTAAATCAAGGACCGAATTCCGATTGCTCTCCTAAATATTCTAATCAGTCGATTTCGGACTGCTAGGATTGAGGATTTGGTTTAGCACGTCGTATTGAATGCAACAAATTTAGACTCCTGATTGGATAACCGAACTCCAAGTTCACTTGCAGTCGCAACGATTGGTTCTATGGGAGTTCGTTAT
>NW_008793773.1:0-200 GCF_000715545.1 Opisthorchis viverrini | reverse complement strand
GCTCTGCTTAACTGGACGTCTGTTGATTATCGCGTTTCTGCGGGTCGATCGACAGCATCTGTGAGTCAGAAAGTAAATCTTTTTTATTGTGCCTGCTCACTCCTCAATTTAGTCTCACGAGGACAGTTTATATAACGCTCTAGTTGCCCGAAAGCTGAGATGTCGTTCTGGTTGCGGGTGAAATGAACGCCCAGGTAGGT
>NW_008793772.1:0-200 GCF_000715545.1 Opisthorchis viverrini | reverse complement strand
TCAATCGTGGGCCCAATTCGGTCACGTGGACATTGGTCATCTATAAAGAGCCACAATTCAAAACTGCCATTTCCTCTGGGGCGCATGCCTTGATTCTGGTCGCGCCCTAGTGTAAGCGCTCCTGAAAATTCGCCAACCTTCAGGCCGTCGCAAGTCACTAAGTAGCACACTAATCCACTATTCTCAGAAAACTACTAGTG
>NW_008793771.1:0-200 GCF_000715545.1 Opisthorchis viverrini | reverse complement strand
TGCACAGGTTCCTTCAAGTGGACTGCACCATTTGAGTTGGATTCAGCTAAACCAAGAGAGTATGTGTAACCTGACTTTGTGAAGTTGCGTAAGGAAATATCGAATCTATTGCATGAATCATTTTGTTGGGTTTGAACAATCTTTCCAATGCCTAATGACCTGATCCAACTGCATTGTTGTAACGTACAGGGACGCACGAA
>NW_008793770.1:0-200 GCF_000715545.1 Opisthorchis viverrini | reverse complement strand
TTTATTTTCTCCGAGAATTCCAAGTAGAAACTTGTAAGAAAGTTGACTGCACTGGTAAAACCAAATGATGTATCACCTGCTAAAAGTATGAAAATATCTATGTAGCTGCCTTGGAGACAGAGTCAGTAAATTGCTGTGACTGTTGGACGGTCGACAACTCTGTGTCGGTCATTGGCTTCCTGCTCCATCCACTATGGTAT
>NW_008793769.1:0-200 GCF_000715545.1 Opisthorchis viverrini | reverse complement strand
TTGGGTGGTAAACAGTGGCTCGTTTTCAAACAGGGTATCTAATCTCTGCAACTGGAATCCACACTCTTCCTACAACAAATACTTGTCCGGTTCTGCGATCGTGTCACTGCAATCTTCAAATGTGTACTGATCATTCCGGTACTCCGTTATCATCTGGCGCACCTTGCTTGAGGTTACAAATCGCTTAGTCTGACTTAATG
>NW_008793768.1:0-200 GCF_000715545.1 Opisthorchis viverrini | reverse complement strand
GTTACATACCACTAACTTCGCGCAAGCTACTATGTACGGATGTCTTTCTACAAACCTTAGTAATCTGCACCGCTACCCGCACGATAAAGTGAACAGAATAGGGACGAACAAAACAAAAATGCTTTTGTATGCCGTTGGAATGCGTATCATCGAGACTTTAGAAGCACATTGCCTTATTATCTGCATTGCTGATGATCACT
>NW_008793767.1:0-200 GCF_000715545.1 Opisthorchis viverrini | reverse complement strand
GTGCCGTTTACTATCCCAAATTCAGAGTTACGGGGGCAGAGAGTGGCCAACACTTGACGTGATAGATAGGTAATTAGGAAACATGAAACATGTGGGTGCTGTCGATGCTACTCGCCTTCACGGATAGGGTCCGCGTGATCCTGACGGCGCCTGGCTGGGGACGCTGCAAAATATGGCTGTAAACCGATGTCAGTGGAGTT
>NW_008793766.1:0-200 GCF_000715545.1 Opisthorchis viverrini | reverse complement strand
GGCATCCGATATGAGTCCGTAATCCTTGTCTTGGGTTCAGCTGTCCATAAACACCATAAACATGCATGAACGGTTTGGGATAAATCCATTTTAAGCTGGAGATATCAAGTTGTTGGTAGCGCTTCTCCGATCTGGTTGCCAGCATTTGGGTAAAGGAAAGTGTTCCAGACAACGGGGGAATCGGTGATAGTGTCCATTTT
>NW_008793765.1:0-200 GCF_000715545.1 Opisthorchis viverrini | reverse complement strand
GCCAACTCAATGGTGGCAGGAAATAATTCTGCTGGAACAACTAGTCTTGCTTTCCGCCTTCGAGTTTGTGGGACGAGCTAGAAAAAGGCCTGGCAGAGCAAGTTGGCCAGCTGGAGCTGGTAGCTCACTGCTGCTGATCCAAGGAAATTACTGCAGATGGAATACTTTGAGTCCTTCAGTGCGACCATCATGAGGGAACT
>NW_008793764.1:0-200 GCF_000715545.1 Opisthorchis viverrini | reverse complement strand
TGTCTAGTCCAAGCGTCTTTTGAACGACTCCGGTCACCGCCGATGTAAAATGTTCTTCGGAACTGACAAATTTTGGTTTTCCACGGTATTCTCTAAATCCGGGACCAACGCATGTGGTTGGTCTACTGATGAACTTTTCTGATGATGTCATCCATCTGTAAACATGTGGATTGGGTATGGATTCCATCGCTTCGCCTTTT
>NW_008793763.1:0-200 GCF_000715545.1 Opisthorchis viverrini | reverse complement strand
GTTCGAAAAATGCTAGTTCGTTTACAGCAGAAATACGGATATAGGACCATGCATAGCAGTCGGTCGCGATTCGGAGGGCTATAGGATAATATTATAACAGTCACTGTGGTGGCCTCAAGAACGAGCCTATCGGCATGTAAAAGGGGCAGAGGACTAAGTATTCGAAGTCGAAAGGAACGACTGAACTACTGAAGACTGCA
>NW_008793762.1:0-200 GCF_000715545.1 Opisthorchis viverrini | reverse complement strand
GGTCTGGCTTTGCATCACACTTGGTGATGCCGTCCAGCTCGATAATTTTTGTCCGTAGGATTTTTCTTTCATGATCCCAAGGCATCCTGCCCCCTCACAAAAAAAGAATGAAGTGAATGTTTAAGTTATTACTAATATAGCGTGAAGAAAAACTGAGAGGGGCATCAACCAAATAACAGCTGCACAGCCATAGCGATATC
>NW_008793761.1:0-200 GCF_000715545.1 Opisthorchis viverrini | reverse complement strand
GGATCATATAGTTCACGCGAATGCTAGTTAAATTTGCGGGGTGAATTGGGTATGGTTAAATGCGCAGGTGAAAATTTCATGCCAAACCTGTTGTAGCCCCCAAGCATTCGGAAGCGGGAAAAATTTCGACTTTCAGCTACAAGAGTTGTAAACCTACCACAGCGTGTAAATATTCGACTCTTTATTTTGCAAACAAAGTA
>NW_008793760.1:0-200 GCF_000715545.1 Opisthorchis viverrini | reverse complement strand
ATATAATCGCTTGAATGTTTGATGGTCGGCGGTCGTTGACATTGTCTAGTGAGGTCACATGCGCTGTAGGGTGTGACCACAACACTGAACGCCTAAACTTTTTCACGCTGATTGTAAAAATAAATGAGTATTTCCCCACAGCATACGGTCGGAACTCATTGAACGACTCCCAAGTATCATCTGTACAATGTGCATCCAAA
>NW_008793759.1:0-200 GCF_000715545.1 Opisthorchis viverrini | reverse complement strand
AAGAACAAAGCTATGATTGGCTAGTGAAATACAAAACGTGTAAACATAAACGATTAGTGTCTGCGCCCCCATGTCATTTCTACTTGGATGGTGTGAGATAGTTTAGAGGGTTGGTGAATGACTTGACGGGTTGATTCGTATCACCCGACTAAGACAGACTCAGCGTACATACCGGGTTTATTAGGACAAGATGCCAGTCC
>NW_008793758.1:0-200 GCF_000715545.1 Opisthorchis viverrini | reverse complement strand
TATCCTTAAATCGAGCACTTTGTGCCAAGCCATCTTATGTTAAACGGCTTGTCCACTGGCGGATCCTGACAGAGACTTTCCCTGAAAATTGTGGGACATCTTCTATTTTGAACAGATTGTTTCCGATTGGCGGCCAAGTGCTGGGCTTTGCCCCTACAAGTCCACAAATAATTCTGAACACTTGGTGGCCACAGTACTTT
>NW_008793757.1:0-200 GCF_000715545.1 Opisthorchis viverrini | reverse complement strand
GGGCGGCAGTTGCTTACCCGACCTAGTTTACTGGTCAGAGGTTTCAGAAAATAGGGAGCAGATCCGCCAGCGTGTATTTATGCAAAATTTAGGTCACCTTTTATCAGTTTGTTCTTTATGAATGGGTAGTGACTTTTGAGCTTTCGGTGTGCCTATTTTCAGATGTTTCCGAAGAACGTCTAGGTGGGCACTCAGTGTCC
>NW_008793756.1:0-200 GCF_000715545.1 Opisthorchis viverrini | reverse complement strand
AACACATGTCTCAGCAGATAAGTAATCTGCTTGTAAAACAGCAAGTTCTGGAGACGCAACAAAGGAGCATCCTCGTTTTATACGGCAGAACGAAACAAAGGCCAGAGAAAGCAGAGTGAAAATTGATCATATCAAAGGGCGTGATATTGGGTGGTTTGATACATCATTCGATGCCCGAGGCTTTCCTCCTCTGAAAGGGT
>NW_008793755.1:0-200 GCF_000715545.1 Opisthorchis viverrini | reverse complement strand
TGGATCTGCCTGCTTTTTTGCATCGGTTCTACTGTGGTTTTATAAAGCATCGCCCCAGAAACGGTCTTTTTCTAGTCTGCGTTATTGACATCCATGTATCCTCTACTCCATATCCACTTCCTGCGGGCCAACGGAAACCTTGCCCTTTAAACGCTGGAGCCGTTCAAATGAATAAAGTCGGGACAGTGGTTTCTAGACTA
>NW_008793754.1:0-200 GCF_000715545.1 Opisthorchis viverrini | reverse complement strand
GGCTGATGACACCACGCGACGGCCGATGTTACATGAGAGTTTGTATGTGTGAGTGTATGTGATGGTTGTACGAAGGCTGAGAAACTGTCAGGGTGCCCACACCTAGACAGGTGGACGATTAGGATCCTCAACCAAAGCTTCTGGCTCAAAAGCCTAACCGCCATGCAGCGATGTTCGGCTGGAAATGCAAGTAAATTACC
>NW_008793753.1:0-200 GCF_000715545.1 Opisthorchis viverrini | reverse complement strand
TTTTGATCCAGTTACTCTGTACACTCAAATGCTGGTTTTGAGCTATTGGGTCGTTGAAAATAAATAATTGCTTGATATTGTTGTTGCGTTCAACTCCTTGAGTTGATGTGGCATAAAAATGGCCCCGAAGGATTAGCCGTTCTATTGTGAAGAAATATTCACTCCTTATTTCACCGTTTTTATTTGGTTACGGACCGCTA
>NW_008793752.1:0-200 GCF_000715545.1 Opisthorchis viverrini | reverse complement strand
TGGCGCAATTATTCATGTGAATCCACACGCGAGGGGGGAAGCACTTGACTCGAGTTCCGCTCTTGTTAGAGCTCATCAGTAGTGCATACCCGATGGCCGCCCCGGGGTTTGAAGTCCGGAAACCTGGCATGCGAGGCGAACACGTTACCACTATTCCACTAGCGCACGTTTGACGCGTCTGAATTCTCACGTCTGAACGG
>NW_008793751.1:0-200 GCF_000715545.1 Opisthorchis viverrini | reverse complement strand
GCGGAAAAGGCAAAAAGAGAAAGGTATCAAAAGATGGCGCCGTTTATACTGCATGTGAGCTGAGATGTTGCCAAGTCGCGTAAATCCGGGCGGGACGACCACAGACCGAAATCGCACCTCAAAAGCCTGACCATGAAAGTCAGGACAGTGATTACTTGGAGGGACAGAAACACCAGATTTCCCAGTAGATGATGGTATTG
>NW_008793750.1:0-200 GCF_000715545.1 Opisthorchis viverrini | reverse complement strand
TTCTATGGAAAGAAAATACGTTGAAACAAACTGTATAGGACTGCCATTCCCGGTATTTTAGAGTCTGTTTATGGACATTGACCCCCTTTTTAGTCCGATAACAGTCCAAGGAAGAGAAGTTTTTATTGAACAATAAGCCACAGCTTACTACGTTCGAACTTCGAGCGTTAGGCATTACGACTGTCTATTGGGTAACTTCG
>NW_008793749.1:0-200 GCF_000715545.1 Opisthorchis viverrini | reverse complement strand
GATGCAGCCCATGAGTATGGATCTGCTGCCCCATCGATGTTACCCAGCATTTTGACCGATCGGGTTTGCGCTATTTGTGAACGTATCAAAGAATGGATCCACGTCCCGACCCAGCTCAGCCCGGTCCATGTTCGATCTGGATAATCGCCGTTAAGGACACCTTCCACAATGTATTCATTCCTGTGGAAGATTGAAGATGC
>NW_008793748.1:0-200 GCF_000715545.1 Opisthorchis viverrini | reverse complement strand
ACTCGCATATGCATCTTGTTTATAAAAAAACTGCTTATATATCTTCCAGTCAAACAGATCCTTTTGAACTTAACAGGATACTCGCTGACTATCGCCTAAAGTTCAAGATGCGCTATTAAGTGATTCCCAAACTGCGTAATAAAGCTCGATTTTCAATAGAGGCAGATCGGATTGCTGATAAAACATATAGTACTCGCATG
>NW_008793747.1:0-200 GCF_000715545.1 Opisthorchis viverrini | reverse complement strand
TAACCTGCAGCCTATGAAAACACATTTCGAAAACACACATTCCCGGGAATATCGCTTGCGCCAACCACCATATTCCTGTATGCGGTGTCCTGACCATTCTCGTGTGCCGTAAAGTTTAGGTAAGTAATCCTTGCGACACAAAAAACATCACGAGTGATTTGCCCACCAAGAGGGATGAACCAAATCATCATTGGACAGAA
>NW_008793746.1:0-200 GCF_000715545.1 Opisthorchis viverrini | reverse complement strand
GCTGAGGCACTAAGGGACAGTATTGGTCACGTATTGCAATCCACCACGAGAGGGAACCAAAATTGGATTGCCTAATTTCAGCCGGGAAATTAGAATACTGCGCTGGTGGAACCCATTGCTGGTTGTCAGGCCTCCAAGGAAATACATCCTCCTGCAGGTGAAACAAAGCTCACCCAAGAAGAAACATGTAACATATAATG
>NW_008793745.1:0-200 GCF_000715545.1 Opisthorchis viverrini | reverse complement strand
TTTTGGAGACCCCACATTTTGATTTTTTTTCTTGTTGAGTATCCGTGCGCATCGTTCCGAACCACTTGCAAAAATTTCAATCACGACTCCCAGATGCATCAGACGCCTCCCTAAGCCGATCATATCAAGCCAACTTTATCATTGTATTATAGAATTTAGCTACCATTTCGAAACACTTACGCACGTTTCGAAATTACGTA
>NW_008793744.1:0-200 GCF_000715545.1 Opisthorchis viverrini | reverse complement strand
TAGCAATCACCTCAGTGAAGGAAATTGTTCTTCTTGGGTTTGGATCCTTTAAAGCACCCAAAACGACCGAATAGGGTTCAAGTTTTTGCATATGACAAACAGATGCTGCTGGAATAAAACGGCTGTCGATGGCCTGCTTCCGCAGTACCTGACAGCATGTATTCCATAGTTTTCGACTGATTTGCATTATCATACACTGC
>NW_008793743.1:0-200 GCF_000715545.1 Opisthorchis viverrini | reverse complement strand
GTGTAAGAAATCGTTTCAGAGTAGCTTGTCTGCCAGTTGGTAGCTTTCATTCGGATTAGTTAAATCGGACCAAGTGAACAGGTTACCGTATAGGCCAGGTTATAAAACTGACAGGGAAAAAGCAGCGACTCCTCATGGAATTATCACACTAGGTCAATGTTGAGTGTAGTTTATCGGATTTCATTGTCTGGTGTGGTTGT
>NW_008793742.1:0-200 GCF_000715545.1 Opisthorchis viverrini | reverse complement strand
GGTAACGGAACCATCATCTGCTGACATGTATACCACGCCTAGAAGATGCTCGATGGCACGCGGCGGGACTTGAATCCACAGTGCATCACAAAATGTTTCAGCAATGATTTCTAAGAGGATAATGGGAATGGGCAGGGCCGCATGTGTGTATAGAGCAACGACACCTACCTCCTTGCGTTCTGAGCAAGCTCAGAAGATGG
>NW_008793741.1:0-200 GCF_000715545.1 Opisthorchis viverrini | reverse complement strand
AATTGAGGTCTTCACAAATTTGAAGGTTCAATTTTTTTCAATCTCAGTGTCATAAGGATGACATATCTGATAATGTAAACACCAATTATATTCATTACAGATATGTAAAACAGGTGAGTTCGCATAAACTGAGAAGCGAAAAATATTTCAATTTGACATCTTTCCAAGTAGAATATTTAAGAATGCTTGCATCAGTATAT
>NW_008793740.1:0-200 GCF_000715545.1 Opisthorchis viverrini | reverse complement strand
ACTGGTCTGCGGTCCCATTCATTCCTCTGCGGGACGAGGATGTTGACTAATCCCCCCAGGTATTTTCGTGAGGCTCGTAAAACTAATTGCAACTTTGTGTCGTGTACATATCTCACGCTATGCGGAACAGAACTTTAGGGTGTGACCTTCGTTTGTCAGAGTCTGGGTGGATTTGAAATTGGCAATGTTGTGAAATATAG
>NW_008793739.1:0-200 GCF_000715545.1 Opisthorchis viverrini | reverse complement strand
ATGAAAGGTTCACTGACACAAAAAGTCATCTGCACTGTCATGAATGAAACTATCCACAAGTTTGCTCAAACTGTTCGACAGCCCATGATCGATTTCGTCTTTCTTAGGGTTCAGCAAGTAGGCGAAGTCCTCAGTTTTTCGTCAAGCATATATTGTACCTCAGTCTCCCGTAAAAACCAAATTGGTGTTCAAATGAGTGT
>NW_008793738.1:0-200 GCF_000715545.1 Opisthorchis viverrini | reverse complement strand
CTCATGGATTTTGTCCGCCATTTCAGCTAGCTGCTGCAGGCTGCAGTCATCAACGAAAGCACTGATGACGCAAGACAATGAGGTTATGAGTTGGAATTTGCAAACGCACGGCCGCAGAGGAGACTGTGCATATGGTAAAGCAGTTGCGTTGGCGACCTGTCACCAAGTTTGACCGTGGTGAATAAATTTCGCAGCGCTTA
>NW_008793737.1:0-200 GCF_000715545.1 Opisthorchis viverrini | reverse complement strand
GAGCTCAATTGCTTCCTTCATGTAGTTGTGGATGTAAATGGGGCAATCGGTCATTCCCAACGACAGAAACGAAACTAAGCCATTTCCGTATGTAATAAGCTGAACAACTATGACGTTGTCTGAAGTTTTGCAACTGTAATACTTACAAAGCCTGGATGTCGTTCGGGTGCGCGTTCCGATAGAAGTCAGATTAGGCGACC
>NW_008793736.1:0-200 GCF_000715545.1 Opisthorchis viverrini | reverse complement strand
TTGCAAGTCCATGTCTACATTTTGTGGACGAGTCGAAATCCTGGAATTCCAACGCCAGTGCCCTCCAAATGGATGGGACGCTGCAAAGCACTGGTCGCTGGACTGGCACCTTCCACCGAATGATGGAAAGTGCGCCCGTATGTCGTTCGGAGGGAAATCAGCGGATTCCTCTGTTATGCATGGTGAACAGGGACCAGAAA
>NW_008793735.1:0-200 GCF_000715545.1 Opisthorchis viverrini | reverse complement strand
AGTGAAACTGTCATTCTTTTCTTCACCGCTGTTCTTTTAAACAGCAGTTCAACACACGACGCAGTCAGCACACAGAACAGGTGATGGTTGTCTCAGCGCAGGTCACCCGGACGGCCCGAATACAAAAATACATCCAGAGGTACCTCAAAAGTTTTCAGTTTGCGGCAAATACTTCCGTCACCTTTCATCAGCTAAGAGAC
>NW_008793734.1:0-200 GCF_000715545.1 Opisthorchis viverrini | reverse complement strand
ATTTTTTCTTGTACCTAGAATGTGGTAATGAGAACAATCGTGCGATACTATAAAATGAGCAAAATTAACCCTGTCCAGTTCACTAACTGGCTAACAAGTATGAGAGGGGCTACCAAGGCAATACCGGGTAACACATTTTAGCGATCGAATGTCCCTTGATCGTCTGCATCTACAACATCATCGTGCTCATTTTCATCTTG
>NW_008793733.1:0-200 GCF_000715545.1 Opisthorchis viverrini | reverse complement strand
TACTTGGCAAGGAACGAAGCTTATTTGCACCAGAATGGAACTGGAATCCATTCACGATGTTAAAGTATTGAAATATACTGCAGAAATATACTCACAAAATGGATGAAGATCCCAGGCAGCCTACGACAGCTTTCTCTCTTCTTAGAGCTCATGATATGGACCAATAATTTCCATCAACCTTTGTAATGTGCTACTCATAA
>NW_008793732.1:0-200 GCF_000715545.1 Opisthorchis viverrini | reverse complement strand
ACCATTAAGTTGTCTCGAGATGGATGTTGGCAGGTTAGATAGACAAAGAATAGGTTTTCAGTGCTTCTCACAACTGGCCAAACAGAGTACAAAATAGCAATTTGAATAGATCAAACAGTGAGGATTTGTTAGCCATGCAGATCGAGTGACACAAAAGCAGGTCAGAACGATTCAAATTCGCCCCATATGAGGTCGTTCAG
>NW_008793731.1:0-200 GCF_000715545.1 Opisthorchis viverrini | reverse complement strand
TGGGTCTGTTTCGGATGATCACTTTTGTCGGAGAAGGTTTGATAACACTGTTTGCTGTGCATTCGATCACGAGCTAGATTTCTACACTCATCCTTGTCGTGCATACAGAGAAGCAACTAACTCATTGCGCTGGGTATAGTCGTCTTGAGCTGTTTTTTGGCAGTGTCTCTTCTAAAATCGTTGCACCACTTCATTCAGCC
>NW_008793730.1:0-200 GCF_000715545.1 Opisthorchis viverrini | reverse complement strand
ACGCATCTGAAGCCCGCTTGAATCGTTCGTTCTTCTCCAACTAAATATGCTGCACCAAACCACCTCATGTTTTATTTGGTGCAATATTTGAGAAGAAGCAGTATATCGTATAGACGTAGGAAGAATATCATCTGGGTTCCAGATGAGTTTCCCGTCAAAAGCCAAACTGGTATGTAGATAAGTGTATTAGTCAAATTTCC
>NW_008793729.1:0-200 GCF_000715545.1 Opisthorchis viverrini | reverse complement strand
GTAGGTTGACCGAACAAGAATTGCTGGACCAAGGCACCCATCTCAGTCCTTTTTGGAGTGACTGAATTGACGTGGGTTCTGAGGCTTCAAGGTCAAAGCCAGAAGGGATGACAGATAGGTGCTGCCCGCCGTCGGAACACATTCAGCGACTATCGTGCGTGTACCGTCAGAGAATCACAGCGTTCTGCCTGACGAAGCCA
>NW_008793728.1:0-200 GCF_000715545.1 Opisthorchis viverrini | reverse complement strand
GCCCGTCACTGGACCGACTGATCGATTGGGCGTCGAATCGGAAACTGACTCTTCTGGTCCGGACGTTTGCGGCTTTCCTACGGCAATTTCGGTGGAGTTTGGGGGTGTCAGTAGGATTCGGGCATTCTGAGATTATTTTTTAGGAGTCTGATCTTCGTGACAGATTTCACCGCTGCTGGGATGGCCAGATAATGCAGTAT
>NW_008793727.1:0-200 GCF_000715545.1 Opisthorchis viverrini | reverse complement strand
TAGAATCAGTAATGTTTTCGAGATGCGTTTTTCTCACTTGAGTTCCGGAAGCTTAAAGTTTTGAATCCACGATGTAACTTTCTCAGTTTTGTCTCTTAATTAACTCACTATCCTAAGTTCACTGACCTACGTGTCGTTAACAAACCGATACGCGCAGGACTGTTCATGTGTATGATAGTCATGCCAGTGGTAAATGTACC
>NW_008793726.1:0-200 GCF_000715545.1 Opisthorchis viverrini | reverse complement strand
TCATTGTATGTAAACATCACCATCTTTGCCTTTCATATGCAGAATATATCTTACTACGATAAGGATGGCTTTCGGGTTCTATCACTTAGATTATGCGGAGATTGCCCAACCAAACAAGTGGACGCCAGCGGATCATTAACGTCCGTAACAGAGTGTTGTGAAACAGATCTTTGTCCAGAAGGTCCTAATGTTACAACTGA
>NW_008793725.1:0-200 GCF_000715545.1 Opisthorchis viverrini | reverse complement strand
TTTTATATATCTCCTTGATAAAAATGACTCTCTAAGCCCCTCACCTTTTTTTCACCAGTTCCTCTACAATCTCATTTCTACCTCAATTACTTATCTTAATTCCAGGCTGTAGTCTGCCATGAATTCCCCCAAACAAAGTTATACTCTACATTGGCTCATTCTCTAACTACCACTTGCTCTCCCAATAAATTCTTTTTTCA
>NW_008793724.1:0-200 GCF_000715545.1 Opisthorchis viverrini | reverse complement strand
ACACTGGTGGTATTCAGGTGGAAATTGTAGCCAAAACACAGTAAACAGCTGATGTGATCGACAGTTTTCATGTGTCCTGACAGCATTCTGCCCGTGATAACGGAGGTCAGATCAAGTACTGAAGTCCCGGGCTAGTCACAATAAGTAACTGTATAACATTCATCTATCCACTTCAGCACCACCAAATCTCAAGCAATCAA
>NW_008793723.1:0-200 GCF_000715545.1 Opisthorchis viverrini | reverse complement strand
AGATATCCTCAGTGCGCGGTTGGGTGGGTATTTCCTTCAGAGTTATTCGCGTTTATATACTTTCTATAGTGCATTTGATATCTCCAAAATTGACTGGTTGTTAGAAATCTCACCTGCGCGCTGTTTCGCTAACCTCACTTAAAATCTTATTTACATGTTTGTTGGACTAGCCGGATGTCTTCATTTCAGTAGTTTTTGTT
>NW_008793722.1:0-200 GCF_000715545.1 Opisthorchis viverrini | reverse complement strand
AGTGTCTTCGTAGGTCACGATTGCATTCGAACCACCATTTACAAACACTGCACTCGTGATTGGCCGCGTCGTGATTCGGTAAACCTCCGTGATATAAAAATTGTGTCTATGAATGCTATTACCAGTGTCAAAATAGTGATTACATTGCACGCACCGGTACCCATTCACTCGGACTAAATGAGATATCTGAATAGGTTGTC
>NW_008793721.1:0-200 GCF_000715545.1 Opisthorchis viverrini | reverse complement strand
CTTGGAACCCTCTTGTAGCTGTCGCAGAGCTACCTGAGGGAAGACGGAAAAATTATATGAATGGATCAATGGAGTTTTCACCAAACGAACAGAACATATGTAGGCAGAAGGTTACCTAGATTGATAAGGTCCGTTGCTACGATCTCAAGAATCATAGTTTAGACCAACTTAAGATAGAAGTATCAAACTGCACTTGCAGG
>NW_008793720.1:0-200 GCF_000715545.1 Opisthorchis viverrini | reverse complement strand
GCTTGACTTTAGCTTTGATGAATGCGATCCGATTATGACAAATTTCAATATTGGCCAACTTGTTCATTTGAACTACCTTGTACAAAGTTGCCGAATTTTGATGAGCGACGAATTTTGGCTAACCAAAAAATAGTAATGGCAGTGGATTTTGAGAATAGGCGGGCGCCGTGCGAACTATGAAGAGCTTGGGAATGCGCTCA
>NW_008793719.1:0-200 GCF_000715545.1 Opisthorchis viverrini | reverse complement strand
GTGCCACGATATTTGAGATGTCATGGTTTGTATTCTTAATTTATACTTACTTGCTACTTACTTAGATGTAATATTTAAAAGATGATGATTGTAAGACTGCAACAGGCATTGTGACTTGCCTTACAAGGGTGGTTCACCTGGTTTTAAGTCTAGTTAACAAGGGACATCAAACTAAATTGCAAACAAGGTCACTTTGCCTG
>NW_008793718.1:0-200 GCF_000715545.1 Opisthorchis viverrini | reverse complement strand
AGTCTATCAAATCAGTAGCTCGTCATATTCCAAGCAATAGCCTCGGCTCATGCCCAACTATCGTCATGCTATTCTATGGTTCAGAAGGGTAGAAACTTCTCTTTCTGACAGGATGTAAAGCTGACAAATTTTACAAGATGTTATCGAATAGGAGTTCACCAGGAGACTCAAATGAATCTCGGTTCAACCACTCGTTTATG
>NW_008793717.1:0-200 GCF_000715545.1 Opisthorchis viverrini | reverse complement strand
GAGTTTATCTCGTAAAACCAGCGTCTAACTGGCCGATAAGCCGGGAGTAACCACGACTAAGATACGAGGGATGCGGGCATTACCGCCCCAGAAAGTGGAGTGCCTCGCGTCGCGTCTACCTGTAGGTCTAATGGCTCACTCTTTGAGTGTTTCGCAGAGTATCGTGGTTACAAAGGCCTCGTCGACGTTAGAGTCGTGTG
>NW_008793716.1:0-200 GCF_000715545.1 Opisthorchis viverrini | reverse complement strand
CACTGGCATCGGTAGGGGGAAGGTAGACATGATGGCCCACCGTAACTCTCCCATCATACTAGGAACCATCATCCCGAGTAGGAGAGTCTTCATCACCCACTTGGCCTCCATCCTTCTTATTCTGGAGTTGTGAAGGAGCTCTTCGAGTGAGTCTTTCAGGGATCCACAGGGGGTTTTCTTCCTCCTGTGGAAAAACACAC
>NW_008793715.1:0-200 GCF_000715545.1 Opisthorchis viverrini | reverse complement strand
TCTCCATCCTTGCTTCAAGGTAGTCTTCACCTCATCTCTGGTGGTAGTCGATGCCCTCGTCGCCTCTCGTTGTACTAGAACACTCCGTGAGAGAGCAAGTTGGTCAGTCCAGCGTCTGTGCGAAATAGAACAGAACCGCTGCATTGTCCCATTCATGTATCTCAACCTCTGTATGCTAATGGTCACGTGATATGGTACGA
>NW_008793714.1:0-200 GCF_000715545.1 Opisthorchis viverrini | reverse complement strand
TCATCAGTTCCATAAGTGATGGCGAATAGTGGTACTCTCACAAGGCTGCCTTCAGTGACCAAGAAGCGCGGAAGTTAAGTTTGCGATTAGCACAAGCCGGAGAATATGTGATTCCTCTTATCGGCGAGTCAGTTGGAAGAAACGACCCCACATTCTAATCAACCGCCTTGCGAGGGAATATTCGGGACGACATTCTAGTC
>NW_008793713.1:0-200 GCF_000715545.1 Opisthorchis viverrini | reverse complement strand
ACCTACGGTTGCCGGTTAATAGCGTAGATTTAGAGAAGCAGTTGCCGAAGATCTGAAACCACTGGACCTAGACATGTCCCTGCAAGCGCTGTGATCACAACACGTGGACAGAAACCACTTCGCAATAATCTAGCCTTCCGGTTGCTGAGGCAGAACACAACTGATTAGGTAAAGCAAAAGGCTGTATTGCGGAAAGTATC
>NW_008793712.1:0-200 GCF_000715545.1 Opisthorchis viverrini | reverse complement strand
CTGCAGCATGAGTTTGCACTCTGGACGCAAAGCATATATCCAAGGACAGGATGACCTTGGTAGGATTTTTCCAAAACTATGTCAGCATATTCCAGGCCAATTTTTTTCTTTCGAAGAGATCTGAACAGCAAGGTATCGCAGGCCTTCCAGTGTCCGCCTCATTATAAGCAACAACAAAATTAAACGATAATGGAAAACGG
>NW_008793711.1:0-200 GCF_000715545.1 Opisthorchis viverrini | reverse complement strand
TGAATCTCCCGTTTGTGATGTTTCCATGCTTAAATCGTCCACAATCAAACGAGAATACACAGTTGAAAGAAGAGAATGAGTCAGTCACCGTGCGTCGTGACTGGTCAGACTATGTTCTAATTTCTCATGTGATTGCGCTCGTCGGTTTGTGTGCGTATCCTATCTGTCCTGCAAGAGTTACTTACGTAGCTGAGCAACCG
>NW_008793710.1:0-200 GCF_000715545.1 Opisthorchis viverrini | reverse complement strand
TCGTGTAAGTGGAAATGAGTGAGGCTACTTCGGCGTGAACGGTGATGAATGCACATATCACATATGGAGAAGAGCCTCAGTGTAGTCTGAAAGAGCGCCCTGCTTTCAACGTGTTATATGTTTCTAAGATGCGAAAGTTTTTTGGATTTAAACGGATAATGAGGACACGAAATGGTTGTTTACAGAGGCAAGTACCGAAA
>NW_008793709.1:0-200 GCF_000715545.1 Opisthorchis viverrini | reverse complement strand
TGCTACATAAAGGTGTATGTACTTATTTTTTCCTGGGCTGAAAATTTATTATAAAGTTACTCAGTAGAAGTAAAAGGAAGGTATTCCACCAGACGCCTATCGCCAGAGGTATAATTGCTTCAACGAACAATGAGACTTGGTGAGCTTCAGAAATATGAATATAAATTAGGGTGGTTTGAGCAAATACGCAACAAAATGCA
>NW_008793708.1:0-200 GCF_000715545.1 Opisthorchis viverrini | reverse complement strand
AGCTGTAAGAACCGTTTACTTGCCGTACAATGCCTTTAGCTGCCACGGTTCATCGATGATTTAGAGGGGTTGGGTAGGTAGCCGCGCATTGGATGCGGGAAATAATAAATTTAATCTTGCATGCACGAGTGCTCTCAAAGGCGCGACTGGGACATGCCTGGCAATATCTAAAACCATTCATGTGGCTCGTCTATGGGTCA
>NW_008793707.1:0-200 GCF_000715545.1 Opisthorchis viverrini | reverse complement strand
TAAAAAAAGATGATGAATATTATTTCTTACATTAAGTACATTTAGTATTTCAACTATCACATTATTGACATTAAGTTCATGTGCTGCAGCACAAGATGCAGCACAAGAAAAAATAAAAATTTTAAGAAAACAAGATGCTGAAGAATTAGGCTTGTATAATAAAAAAATTATTAATCAAGAAGATTTAAAAGATTTTGATG
>NW_008793706.1:0-200 GCF_000715545.1 Opisthorchis viverrini | reverse complement strand
TGCCAGTGTTATATAATAGTCTGCTTCCACCCCGCAGTAAACAGCATCCAGTTCCTTGCGTTGTAGGATTGTTTGCACACAAAATCTTCCATCACAGTCTGTGGGTTGACATCTGTAGTCAACCACGGGACGAATGTCGGCGCAAAATGTTTTTGTAGGTTAATCCAAAGAAACATCTGTGGAACATATGACTCAACTGT
>NW_008793705.1:0-200 GCF_000715545.1 Opisthorchis viverrini | reverse complement strand
TCCGTAAAATGGCGAACGCATTTTGGGCCAATTTCCCATGGTGCAGTGAAGAGGACAATTTTGAGGACGGTCAGATGCCAAAATCCCTTTTGGCATCTAGCCTTATGATGACGTGTGAATTTTTCTCACCATGCATGACATAGCCGTTCGCCTAGTCTTCTTTAAATGACATACGGGCGCACTTTTCGTTATTCAGAGGA
>NW_008793704.1:0-200 GCF_000715545.1 Opisthorchis viverrini | reverse complement strand
GGAAGCAAAGCTTGAAATCGCTGGCAGTAGTATCTCATCCAGAAAACGGAGAGAAAAGTGATCACACCGACCTAAAAACCAACACATAAGGGTCTCGGTCAGGTTCGATGGTCACCACTGAACCCAGGGCTTTCACCGGTCGAGTGACCTTCACGAATCCTGTGCGGCTTGAGAGTGATAATATTTCACCTTGAAACCCC
>NW_008793703.1:0-200 GCF_000715545.1 Opisthorchis viverrini | reverse complement strand
GGAAGGTGTCAGGTCGTACAGATGTCCCACAGCTATTCAGAACAGTCTGGTGGAGAGCCGTTGAATATTCTGTGGCTTTTGGTTTTAGTCACCTCCTGTATGGACTCTACTTTCATTTACAGACGACGAAACACCAGATATAGTAGCTCACTGTTCACACACTCCAATTAGCCGCTTTTGTGGCTTTTTTCTTTTCTACA
>NW_008793702.1:0-200 GCF_000715545.1 Opisthorchis viverrini | reverse complement strand
AAAATCCCACCCGCGCCTCAAGTTCACGCATGCCATAACTTTACCCGTTCCAGATCGCACATGTGACCTTGGTCTCCATGTACAAATGTCACGTGCAGAGGATCATGTCACCTGATTGAACATTTCGTCTCCTAGGGTTTTCGGCGTAGAGCCTATTTCAGTTGTATTCGCTGATTCTGAACAATGCGTTGTTATGTTAA
>NW_008793701.1:0-200 GCF_000715545.1 Opisthorchis viverrini | reverse complement strand
TAGTCAGTTCCAAGCGCACATCATTACGATTTACTCGGTAAAACGACAGTTTTATGTGACCAGTTCACACTTATTGTCTTTGTCATATGAAGGAATTTTGCGCGGCTATTCAAACATCAATCACATGTGTAAAAACGAAGTTTCAATCAAAAGTAAACATCCGATATGACTGGACCCACGCAGCATGCGAGTACTTGTCG
>NW_008793700.1:0-200 GCF_000715545.1 Opisthorchis viverrini | reverse complement strand
GCACTGCTCCTGGTTCCCAATAAGGATGAAACGCCTCTCAGTACTTCTCGGCTTTCTAGCTTAAAAAGTTTTCACTGGCAGGACAAAGTCTCCATCAAAACCAGATTTGCGAACTCACTTGCCTAAGGATTTTTTCTGTGAACATTACCGAGGGAGTTGGCTACGTCCAACGTGCTCACACAATCGATGTGATGGAACAA
>NW_008793699.1:0-200 GCF_000715545.1 Opisthorchis viverrini | reverse complement strand
CAAATGAATTTCAGACGCATCGATTGCCCTTGGACGTAAAACTCACCTACCCGGTGTATAAATCGCCTAGGCGTACTCGAATATTAAAGTGTTCAGTGATTAATGGTAAGTATGAAATCGTGTCATCACTCGGTTGACTTACCATTAGTAGTGGTCTTAATGATTTTGCGTGCATCAGACCCGCCTTAAAATGGCGCGAG
>NW_008793698.1:0-200 GCF_000715545.1 Opisthorchis viverrini | reverse complement strand
ATATCTTGAATATCGTACTAACTGGAACAAAAACAAAGAGACTCAGCGGAGTTTGCCCTTGACACAAAACTGGTCTGCGAATGAGTGTATTTAATCAAGGATAAAAGAGCTCTAGGCAAAGCAACATCTGTAAACTTTGACTGAAAGGCATGTATGAATACGACTCGCACAATGAAAGCTTGGCTGAGTAGTACTCACTT
>NW_008793697.1:0-200 GCF_000715545.1 Opisthorchis viverrini | reverse complement strand
TAATGTCTCTAGCCATTGATGTGGCCCGATAGCTATCAAACTAATCGGGTAACTATTCGGAGTAACGTCCGCTACTTCAGGTGTGAACCAGAGAAATTCAATTCGATATGAACTGGATTGGTACTACCTGAACACCGAACAGTTGGTTGAGAGACTTTCCTGAAAAATTGCGAAGATTTGTTCGCAGAGAGAGAGAGAGA
>NW_008793696.1:0-200 GCF_000715545.1 Opisthorchis viverrini | reverse complement strand
GTGTGTGTGTGTCGTTTATCCAGAGTCCGTAAATCTCCGCATGTGAAACTCAACGCTATCATTCTCCCACGTATGATTGTTCACGGACGTGATTAGCTTGTACTCAGTTCGAAATTAAGGTGATGACAGATTTCATTACATGTTCTGGTACTGACTGGCTTCTTGAGTGATTGCTTCCCATAAAAATGCCTTTATGACCT
>NW_008793695.1:0-200 GCF_000715545.1 Opisthorchis viverrini | reverse complement strand
AAACTTATCTTGAGATAAATGAGGATATCGGCGCCTTGTGGTGAGCAGACGCCGTAAGCAAGGCTAATGCAAAACGAAGGAAGTCATGACTTCTAAGTGCTTGGCCTACAATGATACAATTATTCATGTGGTGAGGAATGGAGGAAGAAAAATATGTGAAAGAGAGGCAGTGGAGACCTCTTCAATAGCCTCTTTTCGGT
>NW_008793694.1:0-200 GCF_000715545.1 Opisthorchis viverrini | reverse complement strand
ATATCCTCATAGAAGAGGCATAGAATTCATGTGCCGTACAGGTAAAAATACCCTTTTAATGCAGTTGGTCAGGCACGGTGTTACAACACAAGAGGGCACAGTACACCGTTTGTACACCCTGGTCTCTGTTTTGCCCCATAATGACATTTGAAGCGATATTTGTTGGGGGTTGATGGTAGCCTTACAAAACTCATCAATAT
>NW_008793693.1:0-200 GCF_000715545.1 Opisthorchis viverrini | reverse complement strand
GTAAGCTGATGCGACAAACAAGCGTCGCTCAGCATTTCGACTGGTAAATTCAAGGCTACACCAACACCGGAGCGACCCATGCGGGATCGTTCAGGTTCCCCAGCCGGCAGCCTCTAGAGGTCAACAACTCAGTTCGAGTCTTGTACTCGAGTTTCGGAGATGCAGCAGATGTCGATCGACGAAGTATCCAGAGGACGCGC
>NW_008793692.1:0-200 GCF_000715545.1 Opisthorchis viverrini | reverse complement strand
TCCCTGTAGTGCTCATGGTAGGGGCTAACACACACGTGTGCTCAGATTCATCACATCCCAACGGACCGATGTGTTGCACCCCCTCGTTTTCCAAGAGCAGTGTACAGTTCTGTTATTGTTCATACTGATCCGCAGAACCATTCAGATACTGTTAGATAAGCGACCTCCCAACAAAGAACAAGACAATATATAGGTCAACA
>NW_008793691.1:0-200 GCF_000715545.1 Opisthorchis viverrini | reverse complement strand
TAAGAGAAACACTTACTTAAGATCAGTGCATGATCACTACGAGACGTTTGCTCTTATCTTAAGTTAATACCCACTGGACTATTCTGTCCCACTACCAAATGGCAGAGCACCATAGAGTTCACCCCTCTCGAAGGGTTTTAGATCGACTGTGATCTTTGAGTTTCCATCGACCTCGTATTCAGCACCCGAAAACACCAACC
>NW_008793690.1:0-200 GCF_000715545.1 Opisthorchis viverrini | reverse complement strand
CAAGGGCAGAGTTTACACTGCGGTGGTTCAGGAACGTGGCATCTGCGCACAGAGTACATACGACAAATTTCAGCGTTTGATCATCGGTATCTCCAAGGCATTGGCTAGGTCTGGTGGGATCATCAGATAGAGGTGCTGAGGTATGCTAGATGTTCTTAGGAGGAAAGAACTCTTCTGTGGTAGATGAATTACTCACGCTT
>NW_008793689.1:0-200 GCF_000715545.1 Opisthorchis viverrini | reverse complement strand
GTGTCAAAACTTTTCCGAAGATACGAATATTTAAGAGCTGTCAAACGTTGTTTCTAACGATTCTCGCGGACGATTTGTGGCTGTCAGGCCTACGTTATTTGGATGCGAACAGGACAATCATATTGACCCTGAAAAGCAGTTCACCATGCGTTTCGGTCTATGTGGGTTGCATCGGTTTGCTTTTTCGAAATCAATTATGT
>NW_008793688.1:0-200 GCF_000715545.1 Opisthorchis viverrini | reverse complement strand
TACAATCATAAACCTCCGAAGCCGTAAGGGGGTTCCACGTTCACCGTTTAAGTTTCCACGTCGGTTGTGGCCTCTAGATGTCTAGCAGTGGCTGGCCGCGAAAATTGCTGTTCGATGTATTCGGCCCAGCGGTCCAGGCATATCCAATTATTCAAGATGATCGTGTCATTTTGATCTCTGATAGTTTCGCTCACAGGTAG
>NW_008793687.1:0-200 GCF_000715545.1 Opisthorchis viverrini | reverse complement strand
TAGCCGAGGCTGGGAACTTTCTGAAATGAAGTTGGTAGCTGCATTCCTGGGGTATTGTCTGAAGGTAACGCGGATCCATGCATCGGTAATGTTTCGCCGTTCAAACTGGCAAGCCTCGGTTGCTGTATCAAATGAACACTTTGAAGTAGGAACCGGTGTTTAGAAAGGCCTATGAGTAGTTAGCAATGTTGTGGAATGTA
>NW_008793686.1:0-200 GCF_000715545.1 Opisthorchis viverrini | reverse complement strand
CGGAACCGATCAGAACAGATAGGAAGAATGTCTGTAACGGCTAATTTACCAAGTAATAAAAATTTTGGTTGCTGTTCGCACACCTTCACTAGTGCTCCATCAATTGATTTCTGTGTGTTCCCATAGCCGGCACCTGTAGCACAGTTTGCTACATTTCACTGAGCGAGAAATCTGGTTCAGTCTGGTGTGTTGTTGCCAAA
>NW_008793685.1:0-200 GCF_000715545.1 Opisthorchis viverrini | reverse complement strand
GAAGTTTCTCCACCTTATCATTCCATTAACAACGAAGTTGAACAGAATGGAGATATGTGAACATTCATATGGAGCAGCGCCATTTGTAAAGAGGCTTTTAGACACCCTCATGCTCTTATACCTCAAACAAATATGAATATAAGTACCAGCGTATATTCACGATGAAAACGCAGAAGGACGGACCTTAGAATCAGAATTGT
>NW_008793684.1:0-200 GCF_000715545.1 Opisthorchis viverrini | reverse complement strand
CTCACAGATATCGAGTACGCAGAAGACATGGCTATTCTTCGATCCAAGGCCGTGGTGATATAAACAATATTAAATGGCCTAAATAATTCTACTCCATGGTTTGGCATGCGCGTCACACCGGCAAGGTGCAAAGTGCTCCTGCAAGATCGGGTGGGTTTGAACCCCAGTCTTATGCTTACGGATGAGCCGATTGAGGTAGT
>NW_008793683.1:0-200 GCF_000715545.1 Opisthorchis viverrini | reverse complement strand
GCAGCCTCAGCTTCCGAGACTGTCTGAAGTTTGCTCTCCAGCTTGGCAGCTTTATCACTCCACATACCCAACTGAATTCCTTTGCTAGCTAGCTGGTCCTGCAGACGCTTCACTGTTCGATTCAATCGGGCAATCCGATCCGCGTTAGCCTGAACGTCAGTGAGTAGGCCAAATTCTCCACTGACTATTTGGTTGATCCG
>NW_008793682.1:0-200 GCF_000715545.1 Opisthorchis viverrini | reverse complement strand
TGATATTTGTTTAACTTTGGAGGTTTCGCCACAGTATTATCGGTGTCACACGAAATGACTGTCTCGTTTCGCTTACGAATAACGCAGGTTCCGGTGGACAGCGACCTAACTGATATTGTGAAGGAAATATCGATCATGCAGCAATGCGATAGTCCATTCATCGTCAAGTGTTACGGAAGTTTGTTTGATAGTCAAGATTT
>NW_008793681.1:0-200 GCF_000715545.1 Opisthorchis viverrini | reverse complement strand
GGTTGAACCAGTGGATTCCTTACTGGCCACTTCAATCCAACTGAGAACGAGAAACGAAAGCAGTTGTGTGGTTGTTACCATCGGAAACGACAGAACCAAAAGGTTATCGTAGGTCGATCTGTCTTATCGTCTAGGCTGCGTAAATGCAATAAATAAATCCAAAATGTCTGATAGGTGTTGAAAGGCTTCTTTTTCACAGT
>NW_008793680.1:0-200 GCF_000715545.1 Opisthorchis viverrini | reverse complement strand
TAATGAATCGGACAACCGTGAGTCTTCAGAGGAGGATCAAAGCAGACGTCTGCTCAGCTAATAAAAAACATTTCCGAAATTCCATTAATGCACAAACTTCAGACATGTTTCGTACTATTCTTTGTGCAAATTTTGTCATTCCTGAGTGATTGCGGACCTCACCCAATGAATGCAATATCACTGCAATCTACCACATAAGT
>NW_008793679.1:0-200 GCF_000715545.1 Opisthorchis viverrini | reverse complement strand
ATCTGTCTTCAGGTCCCCGAGGTAGCTCACCACACAGTTCATCTTATGGAACTGTGCAAGGCGAGTTACGAGGCCGAAACCCTTATCGAGTCTGTCCACAACGTGTGCTCCTAATGGACGCGCACTCTGTTGTGTGATTGTGGTAGAATAAAATTAATCACAACTGGTTCATATCGTGTTCTGCTACCGTTACAAGACAT
>NW_008793678.1:0-200 GCF_000715545.1 Opisthorchis viverrini | reverse complement strand
AGTTGAGGCAGGAGTGTCATTGAATTTAATAATCTTCTCTTATAGGGGAGTCCCAACCAAGACCGGCCTTACATAACTCTTGTAGTAGCTACTTCGCGGTCAAGCATGCAAAGGCTACCAATTCTAGAGGAGAGAAAAGCGGACAAACGGCTGCTAGAATTCCACTTCGTGTTGGTGTTTTCCCGGGGATATGAAACTGG
>NW_008793677.1:0-200 GCF_000715545.1 Opisthorchis viverrini | reverse complement strand
GATCAGTCAGTGATGGCGTATGCATCTGCTTCAAATGCCGTTCCAAGGTCACTTGAATCAGCTTATTCCCACCAAAATACTGAGGGAATCTCTGTAGGCCCATCAGACTATGCAAGGTCGTATTGAACGACCACTGTATCGTAGGTGACCCTGATGAACTTGATTAGAGCGTTGTCAAAATCAAGAATTTCGATGTACCG
>NW_008793676.1:0-200 GCF_000715545.1 Opisthorchis viverrini | reverse complement strand
ACGCCTGCAGATGACGCTACATCCTCTGAGTTCATACGTGCCAGTGACAGTAACGTTCGACGAGGGGAGCGTGGTTTCCCACCAGGATCCGTTTGTCCCGTCAGAGACGAGTCTTGACTCCAAGTTAGGTCACTAAACGGCCTTGTTGTTGCCACCAGAATTTCCGGTCGCATGAGTTGGATGTAGTTTGCCTAAAATTG
>NW_008793675.1:0-200 GCF_000715545.1 Opisthorchis viverrini | reverse complement strand
TAATCATCATGAGCTTTCCAGAATCATCTAGTTTGTCAATGGATTCAGGGTTTTGAAAAAGAGAATTTAACTTCAGTTTTGACAACTCAGAAAAGTAAAAGGATGGAAAAGGTGTGACCAAAGGTTCCCCGCTGAAGGGGGAGGTAGTGATGCATTTTGGTTTCCCAGGCCAAGAATCGTCATTGTGTTTTAGTCTTAGC
>NW_008793674.1:0-200 GCF_000715545.1 Opisthorchis viverrini | reverse complement strand
AAATAATATCACAAATGACACTGTCCATATAATGCTTGGTCTTAACTATTAACATAATATCGTTTGGCCCCAAGTAGCACCCATCATCAATGTATCCACGACCACCGTGGCTGGAATACTTTGGCCTAGTTGAAAGTTATATGATTATTGAAATTGTCGACACGTAACCCAATATTAGACACTCGAAGAGGCTAACCAGA
>NW_008793673.1:0-200 GCF_000715545.1 Opisthorchis viverrini | reverse complement strand
ATGCTTCTGGCTGATGTTGCGGCGCAAAGCTACTTATGTCTTTAGAAGTTTTGCTGCACAGTACACATAAAGAATGGCCGATATCGCTGTAGTAATGCTTTTGTCGCAGCTGGAACTAGCTCAAAGTATGATGTGCTGTACGCGATGTGACGCAAGATTGTCATGTAGTTCGTGTCCACATAATACCGGATGTACGAAAT
>NW_008793672.1:0-200 GCF_000715545.1 Opisthorchis viverrini | reverse complement strand
TGTGTGAATCAACGATGAGTTACACGACTGGTTATCCTATTATTCTAACTAGCGATTATGCTCTACCTATTTGGCACTCTCATCAAGCAAGTACCTTCTCAGTGACCTCGATCACTGTCAATTTTCCGAACCAAAAGATTTAGCTCTCACATTCTAATGCATGGCTTCTTTTGAGAATCATAACCGCGCTAAGAAAAAAA
>NW_008793671.1:0-200 GCF_000715545.1 Opisthorchis viverrini | reverse complement strand
TCGACGCATAAGTCATCGTGGACAGCCTTCTTCAGGAGTGGAATAGTCGAAAGTACAAAACACAAGCAAACAAGCCAACAGCTTTCTTTCAAGAGGGTAAGCATATGCCTGCAGTTTGGGGTTGGATGTAACACATTATGCGTAAGGTTGGTTCTGACCAGACAGCCCACATGGACAGACGGTCGTTTCGGTTGACGCAA
>NW_008793670.1:0-200 GCF_000715545.1 Opisthorchis viverrini | reverse complement strand
GTTTTAGACCGCGAGCGAGAGCATGTGAACAGCAAGTCAAAGGAAAACAAAGCCATCGGCAGTAAACCTGAAAATAAGGGGCTCACGACGGTGGTTCTAAATTTGTCGGACTACGTAGGTAAAGCAAAGGACTTGCTCAAGATCACTGCGTATAGCCATCCGGAAGACGACCAAACTAGAAAGCCTGAGGACAAAGTTGA
>NW_008793669.1:0-200 GCF_000715545.1 Opisthorchis viverrini | reverse complement strand
CGTCTTCAACTTTAGAGAGCACAATTCGTGGTCAGTGAAGCGGAGCAGATGAAGGACACGGGATGTGTGAGTTTCTCTTCAGTTCAACATCTAAAGACGGTACTTCTACAGCCGTTAGTGTCGAGCGTTGATCGAGAATAAACCTGGTGGAGTAGATGAACTGTTCAAAGCAAAGTAGAGTTTTGTTTAGAACGTTTAGC
>NW_008793668.1:0-200 GCF_000715545.1 Opisthorchis viverrini | reverse complement strand
TCCTTCACACGGGAGGACCCGCGATGCACGTATTCCCCATGTGGCCCGTCCCACTGGTTTTTAGATTCCATAGGGTTAACACGCAGCAATTATCAGGGTTTGTCAGCAGCATCCATCGCGAAGGCCGAGCGTGCAATGAGTTTGAAGTTGCTTTCAGCTGTTCTACCACATCGTCGGCCGCCCATCTTTTCATATCGGCT
>NW_008793667.1:0-200 GCF_000715545.1 Opisthorchis viverrini | reverse complement strand
ACTAACGACCTAAATGGCGCTGAATCGGAGGATTCTGACATGTGTAGCAGAGCAAGGCTCATGAAGATTGAAAGAATTGGCCAGCTTGAATACCAGGTCGCAAAGCATGAATCATTTCTTCAGAGAGTACCGTTCTATGGCCATGAAATCGTTGTAGTAGATCGAAAAGGAACGGCTTCGCCAGAATGGAGTCATAGATC
>NW_008793666.1:0-200 GCF_000715545.1 Opisthorchis viverrini | reverse complement strand
GTACGTTCGGCAGTGACGTGGCGTCAAAGGTCGGAGCATTTGCCCACGACTGCCAGGAGACAAAGTCATAGCAGAGGTAGAATCGGGTGTCGTTCGCATTTTTGTCCTTACGAAACGCGCATGAAACATCTCAACACAGTCTTCAAGGTACGGCAGACAGCCGGTTTCAAGACGCGTATTTGGGGATTCGAATCCAGTCT
>NW_008793665.1:0-200 GCF_000715545.1 Opisthorchis viverrini | reverse complement strand
TCAGTGATGCAGGTCACGTAGTATTCGTGTTTCTTCTATCCCTGCATGTCCACACCTAATTTATGTCCTACAATCCTGAAACTCTTCTCGTACACAATGAAACCGTTGAGAGCAGCATCATTACAAAATGCTCATGGGACGATGGGATGCTTTTCATCAACCAATTAGTCAAAATTTAGGCAGCAATTCCTACACCAGAT
>NW_008793664.1:0-200 GCF_000715545.1 Opisthorchis viverrini | reverse complement strand
GGATTCGGACAGATGCTCTCATTTGCACAGAAATTCGGTTTTGAATGGAGACTCGAATGAATTCAGCTGAATCTCCCGCTTTTGATGGTTCGCACAACCGATGATCGCCAAGAAGAGCGGAACCAGCCACTGACTCTCGGAGATTTTTTAGCAACCTTCCGAGTAATGTGCTACATTCAAATCATGAAATTAAGCATTAT
>NW_008793663.1:0-200 GCF_000715545.1 Opisthorchis viverrini | reverse complement strand
GCTATGAACTGAGGATGTTTCGTTGTTTGGCCATCAATGTCTTTGAAGCATTGCTCGAGTTTGGTGGGAACACCTTATCAGCAATGTTAAAATACGGCGAGTGGTTTTCGGAAGAGACAACTCGTCCACGACGGATGAACTGGTCACATTCCGTTGGCTACGCTGACTTGGTCACGTACTCCGTATGCCTGTCGATCATC
>NW_008793662.1:0-200 GCF_000715545.1 Opisthorchis viverrini | reverse complement strand
CAGTCTCTTCTCGAAAACATTCTCGAAATGCGGTCAATGAAACAACGCTCCTTTTTTTCCAATCTCGAAAAAACAGAGACAAGTTTCAGGTCACTGTCAGCAAACTTATGTACCAAGCTCGCACATTCAGTTAGTGTATAAACCATTGCAGGCATACATCAACCAAATAACGCCAGGTCAATGATTGGCGACCTCTCTGC
>NW_008793661.1:0-200 GCF_000715545.1 Opisthorchis viverrini | reverse complement strand
TTTCTGTTTCCAATGAACCAACTACACAAGCATGTCAGTGGTGAGTGTTTATTCTTCGTGTGTGAGTTCTACTCTAAAGCCTTATTGCTTTTATAGACGACACGATAGGTTTATGTAAGTTTCCAAACACAATTCGAGGTTACAAACAAGCCGGGTGTTATTGATCACCTTTATGAGGTTCCTCGGGCACAGTCCACACA
>NW_008793660.1:0-200 GCF_000715545.1 Opisthorchis viverrini | reverse complement strand
AAGCTCCTATGTAGAAATGATCTCGTGGATTGTTAATATGCAGTGAGAACCATAAGGTCGATCAGTCAGTTGCCGGACAGTCAAACGACCCAGCGACGTTTATGTGGCGGGAAAGGGTTGGGGAGGGACACTGGTGGACACGGAGCTGTACGGGCAAATGGTATTTCCTGGTTGCTCAGGCCGAGGAAGGGGGTTGGTTG
>NW_008793659.1:0-200 GCF_000715545.1 Opisthorchis viverrini | reverse complement strand
TCTCGTGGAAATGTAGTCTTCAGTATGGATAATTTTTTGGGAATAGTCCCAACTATCGATCGCCCAATTCGGTAAACCCATGTACAAACAAGTCAGGGTGATTTCCTTTCACTTGCCTTCATAAGGTGTTCTGATTGGCTAGTGCAATTCAACCTTAAAACTACCACGTTGTGATTTTTGATAGCATACTGTTCTCCAAT
>NW_008793658.1:0-200 GCF_000715545.1 Opisthorchis viverrini | reverse complement strand
CAGTGTCAAGGCAAAACAGACAAAAAACGCACATTAAATTAAATCAAACCAAACATAACTCAATGCAAAACAATACAGTACACGCTAAATAAAACTGACGCGACAGCTGAGGCAAACGGACGATCCGACAGTCCGAGGAATTCGGTCATGAACCACTCAGGGCCACTATGGGGCGAATTGGCTCAAGTGGTTAGAGTGCG
>NW_008793657.1:0-200 GCF_000715545.1 Opisthorchis viverrini | reverse complement strand
GAAATGAAAACATTCGATGTATGTCACATGCGCTAATGTGTTGTGTTCAATTTTGCTGGATAAACTAGTGGAAGTCAACACGATTGTGGCATGCAAAGACTTTATTTAGCTAATTTCACTTGCTCGGTTTACAGGTCACTTCTGGAAAATCGATAGAGAAGGAACTATACACGATGTCAGCATTTGAGTGCAACCAGTCT
>NW_008793656.1:0-200 GCF_000715545.1 Opisthorchis viverrini | reverse complement strand
CTACAACATGTAGGAACCTCGGTCTTGTTTGTTTTCTACACTGACAAGGCTGTTTTTATCAAGTCCTAACCCCGTCTCGTTCCACTCTTTAATAAAACATTGTTTTCTCCATTGTCATGCTACACCCAAGCCCCACTATTATTGGCACCATTTTATTGCCCTCAGTGGTGATTATGAGGATCGTGCACACGTAACAGTTT
>NW_008793655.1:0-200 GCF_000715545.1 Opisthorchis viverrini | reverse complement strand
ATAGGTCAGGGTGGGTATTGTGTTGGGCCATTGAGCCAAATTGTCTCCGCTTGAGTGGATACCATTGGCAATTGCCTCTGAGTGGTTCCTTTGGCAGCGTCTTTGAACTGAGCTTGGAAAAGCTAGAGATATCACGGCCGCTTATTGTGTCTGCTTACACCCTAACCGGCGGTAGCTCTGAATATGCCAAAGACAGTTTC
>NW_008793654.1:0-200 GCF_000715545.1 Opisthorchis viverrini | reverse complement strand
CAAGAGGAATATCAGGAATATCATAAGCTTTCTGGACAATGTGATCTTCAAGCTCCGAAACACTGGTATCCCCGTAGGAGAAACTGGAATTTTTGAAGTTGGAACGTTCTAGGTGAAGTTTAAGGATATACTAAATTTGACTTAATCTAATGTTTGCTTTGCTAAAATTTCGTATGAGAGTCTTCAGCTTTCCAACTAAT
>NW_008793653.1:0-200 GCF_000715545.1 Opisthorchis viverrini | reverse complement strand
GTTTATTCTTGGGCCACTGGGTCCAGGTATCCATGTATGACTCGCTGCCAGCTTCCTGTCGTCAGTGTAGCAATCATTGGAGTGTCAACGCCGTGCTTTATACGATGCCCACTTTGCGGACATTTATTCGATTCGGAGAGCTCCATCGGTGGATGAGACACAAGCAGTAGGATTGGTGACCGCAGGGATGGAACACTTTA
>NW_008793652.1:0-200 GCF_000715545.1 Opisthorchis viverrini | reverse complement strand
ATGGCTACGTAACCAGCATTCCTAATTCATGACCGGCACTTGGGGTGGTAGTCAGTCGGATTAAGAAAATGCTTTCGAACCCATGTAATTGTACATTCAAGTCTTGTTTTTTCCACTGTCTTCCCCACTCCCATGTGGGCACTATATATGCGCCACTTTAAAGAAAACACCTGAACTGCATATTGGTTATTTGTTCTACA
>NW_008793651.1:0-200 GCF_000715545.1 Opisthorchis viverrini | reverse complement strand
GTAACTCCACGAGGGTCAAAGTGTTTTGTAGACGCTCACGTGCGTACGTTAATCATTCTGCCGTCATTGCTCTTCTGATCAATTATTTCCTATAAATCGGTGAATTCGGTCTCGCCATCCAATATGAATTTCACGTCCCCATTGTAAAGAGCTGCAAAATATACTGTGTCCGAAACCAAATGCCATACTTGACGATACGC
>NW_008793650.1:0-200 GCF_000715545.1 Opisthorchis viverrini | reverse complement strand
TCAGCACCACACCTCCATAAACGCACATTCTTTTTTTGTTCTTGATTTGCTGTTGGTTCAATTTCGATACGTGTACTTTTTGATTTCCATATACGGAAATTAGTGAAGCTCGGTCGTCTCTTGACGCAAAATTGGCGCTTGTTTGTTCCCCATAATGCTCTTTGCAGTTCTCTTACTGAATTTTGCACATTACTTTGGTT
>NW_008793649.1:0-200 GCF_000715545.1 Opisthorchis viverrini | reverse complement strand
AACGTCGGGGACAAGTGCAATAGACTCTGAGATAATTACCTGGCTCTCACAAGGCTATTACGCTAGATTTACCAAAGGATCTGCGCGGAGACGACTATCATGTAGTATGCAATTGAGTGAGGAAGCCCGTGCTCGGTACATCAGCACATTACCTTCGCCGGGATATCCACTATGAGTGGCCTCTATGTCAGCCGATTTGC
>NW_008793648.1:0-200 GCF_000715545.1 Opisthorchis viverrini | reverse complement strand
TTGGAAACATACCACGAAAAATGAATCAGGTTTGACTGCGTCTCCTCAATGGTCACTCCAGCTGGTCCAATTCCGAACAAGCAGCCCAAGTTGGAGACGGTATCCTGAAAGTTGTTGCAGGTGAGTTTATACTCATGCAGTCGGTTCGGAACACCGAGAAAAAATGCGCACAGGCACGTAATAATAAGGCCTGAAAGCTA
>NW_008793647.1:0-200 GCF_000715545.1 Opisthorchis viverrini | reverse complement strand
CACCATATAACCCTAAAAAGCACGACTGCTTTCCAATATTTTCTGGTACCTCTGAGTCTCGGTTTTGCTGTGCGTTTCGTAAGAACTGCGTCAGCAAAAATGTAAGTTACTCGATTCTATCAGCGATCAGTTAGGCCGGAGAGTAGAATGGGACTTGGAATCAGATGTCATGGAAAATCCTCGTTCAATGAAGCTATGAA
>NW_008793646.1:0-200 GCF_000715545.1 Opisthorchis viverrini | reverse complement strand
CACGTGCCAGTTGCTGCCACATGGTAAACTCTCTGTACAGACTTGAGCAGTTTGTCTGCGTCAGACAACTCCAAAACACGGCATAATTAGGCGCTTACAGGCAAACCATAAGTTTCGAACGAACTGGATATTGCTTTTTCAGAAAGTGATTATTGTCAGTGTTATTCGACGCCTCATACACACCTGATCATTTCTGTATA
>NW_008793645.1:0-200 GCF_000715545.1 Opisthorchis viverrini | reverse complement strand
ATCATCATCATCATCATCGCTGACAGGAACATCGGTATGAGAGTACTGGTGCCTAACGGCCGTATAAACAGATCAAGTTATTCAAATAAAACACTCACGCGAAGCGAAGAATAAGAAGTTATGGTGCTAAAAGACACCTCGAAACGTTCATTCAAACAATGTGATAAAAACGGGTAACACGAACATCAATGAAGCTCGAG
>NW_008793644.1:0-200 GCF_000715545.1 Opisthorchis viverrini | reverse complement strand
GTTGGAATAGGTGATCACAACTATGCTTGGCAGCTGTCACGAACACTATGAAGAGTTTTCACGAAACCTTCTTATACAAACCTGTCCTGGAAACTCAGACGGGGTTAAAGCTCCTTTTTACACCGAATCTTAAATTAGCACACCCACAGTCCACGTGAAATTTTTGTCAAAAAGCACATTACCTTCGTATGAACGTAACA
>NW_008793643.1:0-200 GCF_000715545.1 Opisthorchis viverrini | reverse complement strand
CTTTTTCAACAAAACAATCTCCGGATTTAAAAAAAACCTTGCCAAAAAATCACATGTGCTCCCGATGAGCAGTTGCATACAACACAGCTAGCACAACGGAACTAAATTCTCTACACTCATCATTAGGTTCATTAGACTTCCCATGGGTTTTTGCTTATTGAGGTTAAGTCTTATTCGGGAAGTGTATGCAGTTTCAAACA
>NW_008793642.1:0-200 GCF_000715545.1 Opisthorchis viverrini | reverse complement strand
AACGCTTTCTTTCAATAAACTCACGCTTCCTTTGGTCGTTTACGGAATAACGCTAAGATATGCTTCGAATGTGAATTTCCAGGGCGAGTGGTGTATTACTGGTTTGCCGAGATTCAGCTTCCATTTTTATCTTTGGACCAGTTTTGCAGTACACAGTACCATCCAATGTCGTAACCAGAATCCCAAAGTCGACTTGGATT
>NW_008793641.1:0-200 GCF_000715545.1 Opisthorchis viverrini | reverse complement strand
TCGTATAAAACTAGCACCAATGGGTTGAAATGCCACATGTGAGCAAGAGACGTTGATAGCTTCATTTGAAGTGCGTAGGCAAATGATCTTGTCTGTTTCTGAGGCGACCTCCCGAATGTCGCTGCAACCTAGACTTGGTAGTCCGGCTTGTTTTCTGCCGTGGCTACCTAGCCTAAGCTAGAAGAAACTTTTTTCCATTA
>NW_008793640.1:0-200 GCF_000715545.1 Opisthorchis viverrini | reverse complement strand
CCCACTTGTTCTGTGGAGGCCATTGCCTAATAAACTTACTCAGTCGCTTCGTAAGAACGTGAATTCTAGAAATCTCGCAAAAACCTGCAACTAATCAAAATCTGCCCGACAGGTTTCAATAGTCCGTGACGCAAGCTGACAAGGAAGTCCTGAAAAACAGGTCAATCAGTCAACAAAATCAGGATGGTTACTGGGTCACC
>NW_008793639.1:0-200 GCF_000715545.1 Opisthorchis viverrini | reverse complement strand
GTGTGTGTTAGTTCAGTATGCGTGTATGCGTGATTGTGCGCAGCTCAGCTGAGTGGTGCCTTTGTTTAGTACATCGCTGTCTCTGATGCGTCAGTGTTGAAATTCCTGTTTGACCCGTGGCCATTACATCTACTAATGTGTGAAGTAAGTTTAAGCTGGATAGACAGCATGCTGAATTCACCCTTATGGCCGGCACATTT
>NW_008793638.1:0-200 GCF_000715545.1 Opisthorchis viverrini | reverse complement strand
ATATGATTTTTTGTCTTTCATACGAGTCCCATTCTCAAAGGATCTGCCGGCGAGTAACCATATGCACTTGTAAATTTAAAGTCGGGTAGGTTGCATATCATCACCGTTGAATGTTCAATCGGTTGGTCGCATGTGTGAAAGCGATTATCTACCTGTTTTGTGTACTGTTTTGGCATGATTTGGAGCATTTTCCCTTGTAT
>NW_008793637.1:0-200 GCF_000715545.1 Opisthorchis viverrini | reverse complement strand
TATACCAAACTAATAGCTTTTTATTCACAGGTTGGTCATGAAGTTCGGCTTCAAAAGCAGGAGAGTTATATGCGTGTAACTGCAAAATGTACGCATTTTGCCATAGAATCGGACTGTCTCAACGTTGTCAATTTTTTTCTCCATACAGTAAGCCAGCCGTCAGGTTATCGTCCAACCGGAATTTAGGGTGTGGGATATGA
>NW_008793636.1:0-200 GCF_000715545.1 Opisthorchis viverrini | reverse complement strand
TTGAGTGTTGGAGGCAAAGATACCTCACGAATGCGTCAGGTTTGCACTAGGTCCCTCCGGTATCAGTTATTAAGTTATTAGAGAACAGAATGTTTATCAGACTTTGTCGTGCGTTGTACTCAAGCATATTTCTTCTCTCTGTTCCTAATTGAGCTAACGGTGGCAGCAAGTTTCCATATGTCATGTATAAACGGTATTTT
>NW_008793635.1:0-200 GCF_000715545.1 Opisthorchis viverrini | reverse complement strand
CAGACGTTATCAGGGTTGTTTTAAAAATACACCAAGCTCCTTCTTCTAACGCCGCAGACTGATAGCTTGCACACGTAATATCATAAAAACGCCCGACTTTCTCATTTTCAACGGGAAAATCTCGGCTAGTTTTTGGCCGTAAGTAACTGTTCACATACGAACGCATACTGTTACGTCACCCAAATGCTCATCAGTGGTTC
>NW_008793634.1:0-200 GCF_000715545.1 Opisthorchis viverrini | reverse complement strand
AACGAATGAAAGAGCAACACGAGTTCTTAGTAGTTCGTTCATGGAGATGCACTCACAAGTCGGAGAGGAATGTGGTATTTGGCGAGTGCCACTGAGTGAAGTAAGGGGATGTCATGTTTCCATTGCACCCGGTACTCACGTGGATGTGAGATCAGATAACTCCGATGCGTACAGAATAAAGTGAAAGAAAATAGGCCTAA
>NW_008793633.1:0-200 GCF_000715545.1 Opisthorchis viverrini | reverse complement strand
TGGTGTTTGCGATAGGTGGCACACAAGGGAGAGCGCGCGCAGTTATGGATATGACGGGCCATTGCTGTTCGCTAGTTTGAGTTGCCGTGCATAGTTGATACCTAATAATCAGCGCCGCGTATAGAGACTAGCCTAGCACTTTCAAAAAGTGGTCAAGGTAGGCAATATCGCGTAAAGTTATGAGTACGACGTCCGTCGTT
>NW_008793632.1:0-200 GCF_000715545.1 Opisthorchis viverrini | reverse complement strand
GCCATCTCATATTTGGCCAAGTGACCTCGTGGTTAGAATACAGACGTCCTAATTCATATGCAGATAACAGTTAGCTCGATTAACACCGCCGTCAGAATCTTTCGTGTAACCTACACCTTTGCAAACATAATATGCTTATAATGCTTCAAATTGAAGTCCATGTAAGAGCAGTTTTATCCCACACACGTGACTCGTATTGA
>NW_008793631.1:0-200 GCF_000715545.1 Opisthorchis viverrini | reverse complement strand
AATTAGCCCGACACAAGCCGCTATCGACCAGGGAAATCAACTAAAGCCACTGAAAGTGGGACGTGATTAAACAAACGAATCCATCATCACGTTGTTAACTTCTCTGTTCAGTGTACAGATATATGGAACGCCAATGTTGAACAGAGCAGCTTAGTCATAGACAATCACCTAGAAGCGCACGGGAAAAGACTTTTTGTGAG
>NW_008793630.1:0-200 GCF_000715545.1 Opisthorchis viverrini | reverse complement strand
TTTACGTTCTTTTCAACAAACCTGACCAGCATTTATTTGGGCCGCTGAGTGTATACACTTTACATGAAATCGCTTCACCCTCCACCACCGAGCGTGTATTAACGCAACTAGAATCTATTAGTACTGGCCCGAATGTGCAGGGTTTCCGTATATTGATAGACTTCTGGACAAACGGTCAGATCGTATATTCTAAAGTTTTT
>NW_008793629.1:0-200 GCF_000715545.1 Opisthorchis viverrini | reverse complement strand
AGGCGCGATTTCCCAATTTCTCAATTGCCATCAACCCTATGTTCTACTTGAACACCAGATTGTACGCGACTGAGGAAGTGGACCCAGTTGCAAACTGACTAGGTGTTAACAGGGGACTCGACTGAATCCCAGCTGAATCTCTTACCCAACAGAATGTGCAGAACGAAGACCGCCTCCTGTACTCCCGATTGGAGTTTCTA
>NW_008793628.1:0-200 GCF_000715545.1 Opisthorchis viverrini | reverse complement strand
TAGGAATGAAGAGGGTGGGCACCCCTGACAGACCCCACGTTGTGTGCGGAACCTTTGAGAGAGCTCACCGTATGCTTTCCTATTTTCAGAAATCCGGGAATAGAAAGAGTTAATTGTGTTTGGATAATTCTGGCACATTCCTTGGTGGGCAAGAATGTCAAACAGAACAAAACGATCAACACACTCGAATGTGCTTGAAC
>NW_008793627.1:0-200 GCF_000715545.1 Opisthorchis viverrini | reverse complement strand
CTTCTCGTTTGACACCAAAGCTCGCGGAAGTGCTGGGCGTGAATGAACGTAAGCGTAAGTAAGCAGAGCATGTAACACTCGAGTCCTCGGAATTCAGAAACTTTCTTGTAAGCTGTAACTTCAAAAACCTCCTTTTCAGTGATTGAACCATATATTTGCTTGCGGAATTTCCGCACGATGCATGCCTAATGCACGCCGGT
>NW_008793626.1:0-200 GCF_000715545.1 Opisthorchis viverrini | reverse complement strand
TCGATTTCCCCCCGCATTGTTCCTTCTTAATGTCCGCTTATCCATCAGTAAGTGATATCAATCTTTGTTGCCCGTCTGTCATTGCCTGCAAGTTCACCTCGATTGCACCTGTTTTTAGAGCGCCCACCACGCGGAAATTCGAGCTCACCAGGCATCGAAACCGGATCCACTGGACGGCAGGCAAACGCGCTTCCGACTAC
>NW_008793625.1:0-200 GCF_000715545.1 Opisthorchis viverrini | reverse complement strand
GGAACGGATGTTCAGAGACGATTAGATTAACTTAATTAAGCGAATCCCCGAATAAAATCAACAAAAGGTTCACAAATGTGAAATGCAACATATGCGCAGAACTAGTAAAATGGGCGTCAACATTCGTCAACCTGTCTGAGCTTGAGAGCCGAGATACAGTGTACAACCGAATCACCCTGATTGAGAATCATCAGCAGTGC
>NW_008793624.1:0-200 GCF_000715545.1 Opisthorchis viverrini | reverse complement strand
CATTGAAGACAAATCTGCCGTCAAAATATCACAACGCTCGACATGAAATTCCTTGTGACTTGTACTTGTTACTGGAACACATAGCTTTGAAGTCTGTAATACAGATACCCCAACGGTTAAAGTATTAGAACTGTCGCTTCTGCAGCAGAAAGCCTTCATTTTAGCGAAGAGGAATTTACCGAATAGGCAACAAATCAGAT
>NW_008793623.1:0-200 GCF_000715545.1 Opisthorchis viverrini | reverse complement strand
CTACATTTAAAGTCTGTCTTGGTTTTAGTCTAGGTAAGGCTAATACCTCTTCGACCCGAGAATTCCTCACTATTCATGTATCCTTTGAGTAGCTCTGGCAGGGCAGTCATGGCTGAGAGGTCTACTCTATCTCCCTCCAATGCATCACGCATCACAGACTATGCCAGGCAGGGTTGTCTGTGGATTTTGTACAAAAATCC
>NW_008793622.1:0-200 GCF_000715545.1 Opisthorchis viverrini | reverse complement strand
CCTTCGGGAGCCGTAACCTAGAATGACGCCGTTTTTCTTTCAGTGATTCTCCTGTTTGATGGTCTGATGATGGTTTGGTCTAGGCCACAACAGTGATGCTAAAAACAATGTCTGCCCTGCAGATTCATGACTGAATGTGTTCATTGGCCGGTGTTGCTCTCATAAGAGCGGGTATTACTCTGCACAAATTTTGTGTGCGT
>NW_008793621.1:0-200 GCF_000715545.1 Opisthorchis viverrini | reverse complement strand
AGGCGCGTAGAACCGACAGCACTCAAACGTTTTGTAATCTCTTTCATACTCCTCTGGTTAATGGTTGGCCACCCCTCTCCTATTCCTCCACTCTTTATTGGGCACGAAAAGCAGGATTCTCTTCGGCAAACCATGGTTTGGCATGCGCAGTACATAGCAAACGCAACCCGCGCCTTGCGGATTCGTGCATTGACCTCACC
>NW_008793620.1:0-200 GCF_000715545.1 Opisthorchis viverrini | reverse complement strand
TACCTCTTCGACAAGACAGAGCTCGGTTATACACGTTTCGCAAGTACTAGCTGTGAGGTGCCTGAGAAGGAAACCAACTTTGGATGCCTAATTCAATTTTCTGTTGAAGTGTATCATTATATCCATAAAATATTAGCAATATGTAACGAAATTTATTCAGAAACTCAGAACATGGGGTTGTTTAATAGCACAGAAAGGTT
>NW_008793619.1:0-200 GCF_000715545.1 Opisthorchis viverrini | reverse complement strand
TTCAGAAGTGTTAGATATCGTTTCCAGGTGAAACATAGACTACACTGCTGGTTTCCAGCGAAAGGCGGAACGTTTTGCTGGTTTCTGCGATCACAGTCAGACTAGGCGCAACAAGACTGTTTCAAAGTACTTGCGAATGTGGTGATTATATGATAGCCTGACGCCTGCCTCAACGTACGAACATTAAATTGGCAAGGTTG
>NW_008793618.1:0-200 GCF_000715545.1 Opisthorchis viverrini | reverse complement strand
CTGAATGAGAACACAAATGACAAGTGAATGAAGGATAACAGGCAGATTGAAGCCTCGAGGCCAAAGAAGGCAAGCAGAGTGTAAGATAATCCATACTTGGTGGATTATCAGTTATCCCAACATTCTTTGAATGCATTATCCTAAGAGCAGCAAGCATGATTCTATTTGGGAAGTGTCTATGTGGACCACAGTTCCACATT
>NW_008793617.1:0-200 GCF_000715545.1 Opisthorchis viverrini | reverse complement strand
GTGGTTTTGTTGGCATCCGGTATTACATGTAATAGATGGTGGTGAGCCCCAAGCAGCGCTCTATACCATACTTCCTAGGAGCGCCACACTTGTTACTATCATGGCCTGGTTTCAGCACACAAAACATAGCCCTTTTCCTCTCACCACGCTCCATCTTACTCGCGTTGGCAAGTCAGTAAACCTATGACACTGCGCCAGCC
>NW_008793616.1:0-200 GCF_000715545.1 Opisthorchis viverrini | reverse complement strand
AAACTGGAGCCCGTGACAGGTTCTGCTGTCAAATAATATGTTTCGGACGGACACTACAGGTAGCCCAGGGAATGAGTGAATAGAAGTGAATGGTACGACAATCTGCTGTAAATTAATGGAGATATTTCAGCACAGAAATTTTAGGGACGTCCAAAATGTCTTCATTTGGCCGATCACTTTCTGAAGCCAATTTAAAATCA
>NW_008793615.1:0-200 GCF_000715545.1 Opisthorchis viverrini | reverse complement strand
ATGGGGGAATAATCATGGGGTCAAGTTAGATTCAGCAGGCTCTGAAAATACCTCTTCATGATTTCGGATGAGATTGAACCTCAGGGAGTGTCGAGACCGTAAGTATGAGCAGTTGTTGAGACGTTCTAATAGGTTGGCACCACTTCTTTCAGCAATGTATATGGTTTCGTCCACCGTCACACCCTTATATGAAACATTCA
>NW_008793614.1:0-200 GCF_000715545.1 Opisthorchis viverrini | reverse complement strand
TCGCATGAGCTCCGAAGAACTTTTGTGAAGGAGGTAAGCAGCACAAAGTTCAATGGAATTCAATGAACAGTTGCAAAAAAACTTGGAGTGAGGAATCCATTCGCTGAATGTAACTCAACAGTGTGACATACGGTAGAATTTAGATGTCTGAAAACACGTTCACTTGAAGAGTAGATAGCGAGTACTCCTGTGACCAGACT
>NW_008793613.1:0-200 GCF_000715545.1 Opisthorchis viverrini | reverse complement strand
GTGACGCCAACAGTCTCGTTACAACTGGGTCCCCCTGTGGCTACCACTCACTTCGAGCCCTTTTTTAAAATAAGCACTATCACCGACTCTCCGCAGTTACCTGGGACTTTCTTCTATTTTCAAATGCAGGAAAATAATTCAGACAAGCACTGACTGGGGATTTCAACGCCGTCATTGAACAATGCGGGTGGGAGGTCATC
>NW_008793612.1:0-200 GCF_000715545.1 Opisthorchis viverrini | reverse complement strand
TTCTCACAAAAGGCACGAAATCTCCCACTGGAATGCCTTCGCTGATCCCCATACTGGAATCGATGAGGAACCGGGCCGTTTCCGTTGCATTTTTTGCTGGCCTGCTGCTCATTGCTAAATGTCTTGTGTTTCAAACCACCGGGCTAGGTCGTTTCACATCCAAAGGTCAGCATACGTTCCTTATGATTGCTGCAGTAGTA
>NW_008793611.1:0-200 GCF_000715545.1 Opisthorchis viverrini | reverse complement strand
GATGTCATACTGTCAATGATGATGATGAGCCTAGTAAAGAAACCAAACAATTACATATGCGGGTTCAGATTTACGAACGTTACATCCCGGATTGAGTGAGAGGACAAATAACAAAAATAAAGCTTGCAGTGTGATTTTGCTCAACAGAGTATGGTCCATTAGATTTAGCAGTACTGCGCCAAGTGAGGACTAGCGCCTAT
>NW_008793610.1:0-200 GCF_000715545.1 Opisthorchis viverrini | reverse complement strand
AAGAAAAGGACCTGATTAGAAAGTTCATTCAAGTGAGTTTAATTATGAATAATACGACCGAATCCGCGTTGGAATCCAGCTGGCAGAACGAATAAATTGGCCCCCACAAGATATTTTCGCAGCTGTCACAGAGTTACCAAAAAGATTAATTGTTGTTGGTAGTGAGGAGACTTGGGATTTTTGTAGTGATTTCATCCTGT
>NW_008793609.1:0-200 GCF_000715545.1 Opisthorchis viverrini | reverse complement strand
ATCACGTGGTCATGTCTTGGCTGGCTCCTCGACTGATGACTCCTCACTCTATGAAATAATTCTCCCTCTGAGTCACTTGTAGCTTGATGATAATGAGAAGAGACTTGGTAGTTTCCGGTTCGTCTTCTCTCTTTCCGAAGTTCGTTAGATGCACACTACTGACGCTTCCCAGTAGGGACGAAACAGATGTACAGTGCTTC
>NW_008793608.1:0-200 GCF_000715545.1 Opisthorchis viverrini | reverse complement strand
TGTCGGTGATTTATGGAGCTCCGTTCTAGTTAGTAGGGGTGCGTCAGCTTATGAGTTTTCCATTCCTATTTCCATGACAGAAGCAAAGGTGGTGAGGGATCGCTTCCTCGCTCACAATTCGAAACTCCCTGATGACCGTCCATTTTGCTAATTCAATTTCTGTTTACCGAGATGGCTAATCAAAAGCAAACCAAAGCGTC
>NW_008793607.1:0-200 GCF_000715545.1 Opisthorchis viverrini | reverse complement strand
ATCAAAACGGGAACTATGGAAATGAGGGATTGTCTCAGGTATGCGAAATAAAGACGATAATTGATACGGTGGTGTCTGCAAATGCTATAATTTGGTCATTCCCAACAAACAACGGCAATCCACGGTTTACGTACGAAAACAACTGAAGTGTGGTCTATGTACAGCCCATCCAAAAAAATGTACCCGCGATGAATAGTCGT
>NW_008793606.1:0-200 GCF_000715545.1 Opisthorchis viverrini | reverse complement strand
GTGGTTTAGATTTCATAGGATTCGCTAGAATAACTCTTTGGTTTGTCAGTCAGAATGGTTACTGGAAACTTCAGTCATTGGAAAATAATTGTACTGAATTTGTTCGTCAACAACTTCGTCAAGTTGGTTAGCTGACTGTTGATCGTTGACCAAGTTTTGAATTAAGATGTCCATAACTCAGGCATACTGCGCTTACTGCG
>NW_008793605.1:0-200 GCF_000715545.1 Opisthorchis viverrini | reverse complement strand
ATTTTGTCTGGAGCATGGATGACATTCTGAATTAGCAGTACCTCGGCTGGTGTCTTTTCTCTCCCCTCGTTTTACCTACAGCAAATCCTGTCGTCCGAAGCTTTCTGCTTGCCGTTATTCCAAATCAACTTTGCGGCAAGTGGCGTATGTCAATGACCATGTATCATAGCATCTGTTTTTCAGTTTGACGATTCTAGCGC
>NW_008793604.1:0-200 GCF_000715545.1 Opisthorchis viverrini | reverse complement strand
TGCTTGGACCCCGTATACTTTATCCCAATATCCTGTGAGTCCACCGTGTGCCTGGCCTAGATAGCAATCATTGTTACCGCACTCCAGATTGCACAGTACGTGCACATAAAGATTTTGAAAAATTCCAAATAAACGTTACCCTTTGTCAGATGGGAAACCTCAAACATTCGAAACCCAAAAAAAGGTTTTTTACCTGTATT
>NW_008793603.1:0-200 GCF_000715545.1 Opisthorchis viverrini | reverse complement strand
CATGGGTTGAAGAGATAATCAGTGGAGTTGACCGGTAGCAGTAGACAAATATACATGTTTGTCGGTCCATTTCAAACTCAGTGTAAACATGCTCAGACGGATTTATCACCTTAGGTCATTAAAGTGGTTAATCGCATCTTGAAATTACGAGTTTTGAAAGCAATGCAGCGCCCACTCGATCTACTGGAGCTCCAATGGCT
>NW_008793602.1:0-200 GCF_000715545.1 Opisthorchis viverrini | reverse complement strand
ATGGTGTTGTATAAAACATGAATTCGATGATCTTCCAGCCACCACCAATCATCTGACCTCACATTGTAGACTGATTATATTAGAGTAACGCTCACGAGCTCCGCAGTCACGTAGTCTAGACTTGCCTTTTGTATAAACCAGGACTCCGAAAACTCAACAAGGACCACTGGCGTACCAACAGCATTGGCTGTTACGGTCAA
>NW_008793601.1:0-200 GCF_000715545.1 Opisthorchis viverrini | reverse complement strand
GCATTAGTGGCGGGGTTTATCTGGAAAAGTTTCCAAAACCGTTTGGGGGCCGTCGAAGTGTTTTCCGAAATCTCATGAGTAGTGTGTCACGCGTAGGCAATATCTGGGGTGCAAAGTTGTTTCCAAAGGATCCCACTGAATAAAGATTGGTTGACGAATTTTCGAGTCCTCGACTACGGATTATTGCCAATTTTTCGAAT
>NW_008793600.1:0-200 GCF_000715545.1 Opisthorchis viverrini | reverse complement strand
TGACAATGATGATGATGATGATGAGTGAAACAAAGCCTTTAGGCCGTAGCTTGGGAGGATAACCCATTTTGCTATAGGCAGCAGGTATTTGAGAATGGGATTTTCACAATCCTACCCTACCAAAGAGTGCATGGTATTCACTTCAGGGCACCTCCTGTCAGCCACTAACAAACCTTATGATGTGCCTCTTTGCTTTTTTT
>NW_008793599.1:0-200 GCF_000715545.1 Opisthorchis viverrini | reverse complement strand
ACTCGAAATTGGCTTGCATCCACAATGGGGACCGGAATCACACAAACTATCATACGCCTGAAATCTTGATAGTCGAACACACCGACCAAATGTTTTTACTTCTCGGTAACATTGTAATCTCCATCCCATATGCTTTAGTTATTTGTGGACTGAAATTGTCGTTGTCGATCGACGTACGCAGTAGCTTTTGAGCAACATAC
>NW_008793598.1:0-200 GCF_000715545.1 Opisthorchis viverrini | reverse complement strand
ACACAGCTTCCGAGGAGGTTTCTAGTGGATTTTTCGTACTTCACAATCCACAAGTCCTAAAAGTCTTCTCCTTTTTTCGGGACTTTTAGTATTTCTGGCCAGCTGGTAATTTTATCTAGTCTCAGTTACACAAATCATGTTTTAACTTGTTTCACACGAGTTTCACTGTTGGACGTCGCAACACTTTTCGAAGGGAAATG
>NW_008793597.1:0-200 GCF_000715545.1 Opisthorchis viverrini | reverse complement strand
GTGGACGACCCCTCGAGTGATCCTGGACAAAATGTCACATCACCGACAGGGGACTCTGTGTCGCAAAGCTATCTGGTAAGTCGTTCGGCGGGATTCTCAACTGGGTACAGTCGACCGACATTGTCTCTACTTCGCCGAGTGTAGAACCACAAACCTTTGTCGATAATTTTCAGTGTCATGTGAGTTTCACTGCGATTTTA
>NW_008793596.1:0-200 GCF_000715545.1 Opisthorchis viverrini | reverse complement strand
TATCACAGCCTAATTTCAAGTATGGATTACACGCTTACAAGTGATTTCATGTCACATCGACCGCGACTGGTGTCACTAGCTCAGTTGCCTTGACTGAAGTACACCACGGGGCGAGTGTGTAAGTAAGCCATAGGGGCTTTAAAATAATTCTTCAGATTGTACATCTTTAGCGTTTGCACTCTGAAATAAGCTGCGCAGCA
>NW_008793595.1:0-201 GCF_000715545.1 Opisthorchis viverrini | reverse complement strand
GTTCAGCACATCACGTGTTAAGCAAAGCCTCCTAAACTTGGTCATCAATATGGCCATGGCTTAGTAACTCCCAGCCTAATGCCCGTGAGGTCGAAATACTTCCAGCGTGTTCGCTCACAGATACTCGAACAGCATAGCTCTTCCTGGACCTGATGCCGTAGTATTGCAGGTGACATTAAACAGTCTAAATAATTCTGCCTC
>NW_008793594.1:0-201 GCF_000715545.1 Opisthorchis viverrini | reverse complement strand
GTTCAACAAGCAATTCTGGAGAGGGTTAGAGTTGACCAGCTTCCCGTTTCGTAGAAGTGGGTAAAACATGCATTGTGAGGCACTGTGGAGCTGACCATGGACCTGGCATCTAACGGGCTGGTTCGCACGAACTGATGACGTCGTTGATTGGTGGTGTGAGATAGGTATGTACATGTCGTTAGAGCCGGGGCTTCGGAGCTA
>NW_008793593.1:0-201 GCF_000715545.1 Opisthorchis viverrini | reverse complement strand
GGCTTGTTTGGGCGGTGATGTCCCATGTATTTGAACAATAAGTTTTTGTTTTTTCAAGCGAGGTCCAGGATGGTAGCTTGTTTTCGTTGGTGGATTTCTGATTTACAGCGTTTCTGGATTTTACGAAATGCCAGCTTCATCGCCTGTCGTCAACTTTTTGAAAACAAGGTTAGGAAATGGCCGAATCCTTTTTGGCAGCCT
>NW_008793592.1:0-201 GCF_000715545.1 Opisthorchis viverrini | reverse complement strand
GCATGTGCTTGAGGAAGAGAGAAGAAACACATGAAAAAGCAGATAGCCTCAACCACATTTTGCTTATGTTATCCATTCCTGAGACCGTTTTTCGTTGTGAAAATAGGTTGTTGCTCAGATTCAGGCAAATGAACTTTCAAACGGGCATGTTCTACCTCTGTTATATCTGCTTATTCGCCAATCTGATGTATCTGACTGCTG
>NW_008793591.1:0-201 GCF_000715545.1 Opisthorchis viverrini | reverse complement strand
AATAAGCTGGAAATGCTCTACATTATATGCGGTAGGGATGATTGCCTGATTCCTTTATTTGTGTTTGATTTTAATGCCCCCGTACGTGGAGAAATCAAGAACGGATGTTTGACCGATGGAAGGTCACAGTTGCTTCATCAACGAATAGGTCGACGTAGGCTATGTACCGTTTATTTTGTTTACCAACAAAATTTAATTAGA
>NW_008793590.1:0-201 GCF_000715545.1 Opisthorchis viverrini | reverse complement strand
CGTTCTCATTACTTCCAACGAAGATCTCGACTACCGAACTTGAGTATTTCAGTTGGCTTGTCGGATGGACAGAAGCCTTGGGCGCACTTACGGCCATTGTAGCTGTGAATAGAAAGCACGTCGATCTGGTCCACCACATAGTTGACGCTTTCGAGCTTTCTGCTGAAGAACGTTATTTATCGTCACTGCTACTCTCCAGTG
>NW_008793589.1:0-201 GCF_000715545.1 Opisthorchis viverrini | reverse complement strand
CAAAATTGGACTTCCCGGGGGTTTGAAAACTGAGCCTCGTGTATTTCTGGTAGTTTAAAAAGGCATGTAAGCGTCTAGTGTAGGAAAGATTACGCAACCTTTTTTACTTCTCACCTGTATACATATTAGCTCCTCTTACCAGTTAATCATTTCGGCGTTCTGGATAACAAGCTTTTTGTGAGCAAAACAGTTATGCAATTC
>NW_008793588.1:0-201 GCF_000715545.1 Opisthorchis viverrini | reverse complement strand
ATATGCTAAAATGCGATTTCGTGTTTTATCTCGCGTCATCAAGTGACAAAACGCGAATCGGTGGTGATACGTGATCTTGATATTTCGCTCATTTAAACAATGTCATGTCCCGGAATTTGCGAATGGATTAAACTAACTCTTCGTTTGAAAACCCTACAGTTTCGGCGAAACTAATTTATGTGTGCTTTTAGTCAGCGGCGT
>NW_008793587.1:0-201 GCF_000715545.1 Opisthorchis viverrini | reverse complement strand
GAGTTAGACATCAGTATCTGGCACCGCAGATGCACAATCAAACACAAAGAGCACATCTTCACAGAAACACATTTAGACATTCCCGTGGACTTTTAGAGTTGAAGGTTGCTCTGCTTACGCTCTCCGCACATGTGGCGTAAGCAGTCCAACTACGTCAGTTACATTAAGAATCCTGATTTCGACTTTGGCTCGATGGCTAAT
>NW_008793586.1:0-201 GCF_000715545.1 Opisthorchis viverrini | reverse complement strand
GTGGCTGAACAGACGATTTGCCAAAAACACAATTCATGGCATTTCGCCTTGTCAATTGGAAGTTCCTGCTGTACGGCAGCACGAACCAACGGTCCTAGCGCCTAAATCCCAGAATCATAGGGAATATAGATTGCAGTCGAGATTTTGCCCCCTCACTGACGTTAGTCTGTTCTGAATTTCCGGGACGCACAGTACGATTGT
>NW_008793585.1:0-201 GCF_000715545.1 Opisthorchis viverrini | reverse complement strand
TCAGTAAATTCAGTAAGCCGAGGAATGACAACAAACAGAGAAACGACAACAACAACGACCACCAAGTGTGAGCTACGGTATTCCTGACTGCAGTCATTCTGACTACGTTGTTCTTTCACAGTGTCCAAGAGCCAGCCGAACATCACATCATCTGGATGAATGTGTCACGTGGAGGACACGCACCAAACGAAGGCATGCCCT
>NW_008793584.1:0-201 GCF_000715545.1 Opisthorchis viverrini | reverse complement strand
TTTGAGTAATGATAAGTTATAAAGAAAGTTCTAATGTACAATATTCACAAGGATCACCGTAAGGGCACTGGCATAGGAAATCCAGGATTTCAAGTCGTCGGTTAGAACATCCGGTAGGTCGCTGACGTATATCAGAGACAGTAATATACCAAAAGCGGATCCTCGAGGAATTCTGATGGAGGCCCATAAATAGGTCGCGCC
>NW_008793583.1:0-201 GCF_000715545.1 Opisthorchis viverrini | reverse complement strand
AGTTCACTCAGAAAAGACATGAAATATCCGAACGCAGATATTCACGTAGAATTCTCATAGTAAACACAAATCTGCCACCTCACACATCTCCCAGTTTGGCAACGCCATTGCCGTCTTCAGTTTCTAGCTGCACCCAACGACGGTATACGACAGACAGCGGCTAGAACCACAGGCTTCAGAGGTTTTCCCTAAGAGCAGGGT
>NW_008793582.1:0-201 GCF_000715545.1 Opisthorchis viverrini | reverse complement strand
GGGACCGATGGTGACCTTGGAGACGCGTCATTCTCAGTACATGTACCTTTTTCATGCCTGGACGCGTCCCGACAGTCAAAAAATCTCTCAAGAACCAACGAAACAGACTGTCTTATGTCGGAAGTTTGCGGCACGACTTCTACTGAGATCAAGTGGACATCAGGTACCGGTCCAAGTTCTCGTAGCTACGAATGTACATAC
>NW_008793581.1:0-201 GCF_000715545.1 Opisthorchis viverrini | reverse complement strand
TTTTTTTAATATAACAGTATCAGTTATAACGGTAACGTGGAAGCTGCCATCAAGTTGTCCAGCAAGTTAGTTACACCCGATGGAGCAGATAGTCGGGTGCTGTGAAACTAGCTTTGATTATCGTGCGAGATAGGATCGATACAACAGGTAAAATGAGGGAATTCCGAACGGATAGACTCAGTTCGCTTACTACCTCGCCGA
>NW_008793580.1:0-201 GCF_000715545.1 Opisthorchis viverrini | reverse complement strand
CTTTTTTGTAATGCCTGGCGACCCTGAACTATAAGCGTTACTCAGACCACCTCGTGCCAAACATCGCGTTGCGCAGCATTGTTTTTTAGCTAGAAACCACGGTCTGGAAACCAACGACTTGTCTGTTTAGGTATAGATGCTCCTTTCGCGCACCTGCGATCGTAAATCGTACATTCAAAAAAAATTCCATGGTACACGTCC
>NW_008793579.1:0-201 GCF_000715545.1 Opisthorchis viverrini | reverse complement strand
TTGATTTTGTTCTTGTCATATATGTTGTGTCCTCATTCCTGTTTGGCCATAATAATATGTCTACATATCTGTCAGAAAATCAAGATGACGCTCAGCAAATTATTTACGTTGAAATAACCTCGATTGACGCCAGCAATTTAATTTCCAACTCGGCAATTGTTACATGCGAAATAGCTTACCACTGTTTGTTGTCTCACTTGA
>NW_008793578.1:0-201 GCF_000715545.1 Opisthorchis viverrini | reverse complement strand
AAGTGAATGAAGAGTAATTATTCAAGATCCTATCTTATTCAAATCACGGTCCATATGCACTCTCGTTCGCATGCAAGTCCCCCGGAAAAAGTAAAATATTTTCTGACTGTGTCTTTCAGCGCCAGGACAAGGAAACGAATTAAATGAGCGTCATCACTTGTAACTTCCAGGAATGAAATGAATAACGAATTATTGTATCTG
>NW_008793577.1:0-201 GCF_000715545.1 Opisthorchis viverrini | reverse complement strand
TGAAACTACTTGCCGGTCCGCGCTGGTTTTGGTTCGAAGCTACCTGAAATGCCTTGAAATTACGCGAACTACTGATGATTCTGAATGAGCATGAAACTGGTTCACAGTGCTTCTAGGCTGGTAGAGAAAGTCGTACAGAGTTAGCACCCTTTTGGTGATCAGCTCCCATGCCTCACAGAGGCACGAGGGCTGGGATACTGC
>NW_008793576.1:0-201 GCF_000715545.1 Opisthorchis viverrini | reverse complement strand
CCGAAAGGGCGCTTCAGCTGAACGATTTTTTCCCGTTCACTTCGAAACATTCACACAGAGACGCTTAATTGGACTTGATCTAGATAATCTGGGGGTTACGTTCAATAACGGTTCCTGTCGGTTACTATATGCTATCCAGTAAGACCACCCAACGGTCCATAAATCGCTCAAAAACACGTCACCTAGACGTAACACACTACA
>NW_008793575.1:0-201 GCF_000715545.1 Opisthorchis viverrini | reverse complement strand
AGGCTCACACAAGCATTGGACATGAGGCCTAACCGTGGCGCTACTACTTCGATTTCGGAGGAAAATCCCCGCCAGTCCCGAAGACAATTTATCCCGACGAATTATCAGACTTCCAGTGGAAGTGAGCGTGCGATTCGGAAGGCTAAGGAAACGGAAGGGGTTCAGAAGGCCGTAGTATCCGAGGATTATTTCAGTTGATCC
>NW_008793574.1:0-201 GCF_000715545.1 Opisthorchis viverrini | reverse complement strand
GCATCTGAAATACCGACCATAACATTAAGGTATGATTGTACTATGCTAGCACGAGGTTCCTTTCCTGTTCGTTCCGATACCCTACGAGGGGACATCCTCAGTGTTCAGTTGGGTGGGTATTTCCTGTTTGCCTGCGTGCGTCTATAAATTATTCAAATGCTGTCGGTTTTCTCCTGACGTAATTGGTTTGTTGGGTGACAG
>NW_008793573.1:0-201 GCF_000715545.1 Opisthorchis viverrini | reverse complement strand
GCCAATTCGAATACATACGTGCTGCTTGTCACAGATACATACCATCGATAAAACATACGAGTATCCCTGGCCGAGTGTCCCCGCATCCGATGGAAGAGAGGTACGAGAATTTTAGAACCGCTTTGCAGTGTTTGTTCGCTACTGTCCAAAAAGCGTTGAGCTTCGGAATGTTCATATTAGGAGAACCAGCTCCGAACGTAA
>NW_008793572.1:0-201 GCF_000715545.1 Opisthorchis viverrini | reverse complement strand
AGCAATGAATCCACCTACTCGTTATTACATTTTTTCAGTAAATGGACCTGGTGGACAGTGATTTCCATCATTAGCACATTTTGTAGAGCTGCATGTCCAGAAATCGAAAGGTCACAGTTCTAGATCAACCAGACGCCGTGTGTTCCTGCACAACCATCTTCTCTTCTGTGGAACTTTCGTGAGAAAGCATCCTTGCATACT
>NW_008793571.1:0-201 GCF_000715545.1 Opisthorchis viverrini | reverse complement strand
TTATTTAGGTTATTTAGAACAGTTTGCATTTCCAAAGGATCAGAACCAAGGAGAGCAGTATCACTGGCATACGCAAGGTCCGTGGACGAATGCCCTGTGGGTAAATTAATCTCAGAAGTGTTAAAGCCGGCGGGTAAAGAAAAATGAAAGAGCACACCGATTACAAAGTTATAGAGGAAGGGGCGACCGAGGACATCCCTG
>NW_008793570.1:0-201 GCF_000715545.1 Opisthorchis viverrini | reverse complement strand
TTTTGACAGTAATTTAATTAAACTTGCAGTCATAAAGCGGAACTTCCTCACAACAAAGACAATCGCCGAGGGTTCTTTTTCGATGTGACTGTAACTTCGTTCTGCAGCTGTCAAGGATCGAGCGGCATGGGCTACGGAATTTTCCGAGCTATCTTCAAACTTATGTGAAATAACTGCTCCCACGCCGTAGCTGGATGCATC
>NW_008793569.1:0-201 GCF_000715545.1 Opisthorchis viverrini | reverse complement strand
GGACATTAACGTCAGACGTCTCCGCTTTCGAGCGGGACGTCGATACTGGTTCTGAGAGGGTTAGTCAAACTTAGGTTTCGAGCGTTTCCCACTGTTAAGCTGAGGTGTGCTCAACATCCAAGTACAGCAATCGTTCAGCATAAATAAGCGAAGAAAAAAGTTTGGTCCTGCAGCAGAACGGATGGCACCACATATAGCTAA
>NW_008793568.1:0-201 GCF_000715545.1 Opisthorchis viverrini | reverse complement strand
GTGCTCAAGGCGACTCACTTCTAAATCATAAATCCAAGAGTTTTCAAACCCTTCCGAAACGATAAACTTGGGCATCTTACATGGGTCCAATGAAGCATGTACTGCACGCCACCGGACGCGTCTCGTTTTCTGGTTCTCGTGGCAAGCCTAGATCCCAAATTCCATCCAAGCCTATTTTGAACTTGCCTAGAGGTAAACGCT
>NW_008793567.1:0-201 GCF_000715545.1 Opisthorchis viverrini | reverse complement strand
GAAGGGTGCAGGGGTGGTGTCAGCTTCACATATTCACATCGATAAGTCCGGAAGACTCGGAAAGCAGAGAAATTCACATCTTGCGCCAAAATTGAACCTAATTTTAGCTATCTGACACACTTGCGACGGTGCTTATAGATCAAGGCTGAGACCTGTCCCATATTCAAAAGACTGTGACGTTTTGTACCCTTATTTTGCTTC
>NW_008793566.1:0-201 GCF_000715545.1 Opisthorchis viverrini | reverse complement strand
GACCACCGTATGACATTTGGGGACCGAACATGTTTCGGCAATGAGCACGCACGTGTCACACGTATAAGCACAAATAAATACGCATAAGCGGAAACAAGCTAAATAAAGCGCCATGTATCAAGCGGACACATTTAACGCAAGCTTCAAAGGGAGGCCAAATCGTTGTATATGACTTTAGTCAAATGTTTGCTCGCAAAAAAA
>NW_008793565.1:0-201 GCF_000715545.1 Opisthorchis viverrini | reverse complement strand
TTGATTCAAAAACCGTGAGGGTAAAAGTTTTCCTCATTCTTTGTTTGCTTCCGCCTTGATACAATGGTTGGTTTTACAGGAATCAAATGCATCAACAACTCCGCTTAACTGAACAATCGATGCCATCGGAAATGGACTACTCTCCTGTAATACAACCTGCATGGGGAGAATAGTGCAAGTAGAACATAAGGTTGATGGAAA
>NW_008793564.1:0-201 GCF_000715545.1 Opisthorchis viverrini | reverse complement strand
ATTATCAATGTGAGAACACTCGGCAGTCATTCAAATGGCTTCAACCGGAATTTTATTGCCAGATATCTTTGTCAGTGAACCAGTTGAAATGGCCGTCGTGGACTTTCGAATGTGCGACTGAGGAAAACCGTCCTGAGTGAAAAGTTGAGGAGTCAGCGGTGTGTGGGATTAGACACTACGACCGCCTCACTATGGGCAAAT
>NW_008793563.1:0-201 GCF_000715545.1 Opisthorchis viverrini | reverse complement strand
TCGTGTCGAACGACGGGCTAAACACTTTACAGACCAGTTTAGCTGGTTTTCTTCTCCACGTCCTCTAAAAGCACCCAGGGAACCTGAATAACACATCCAATTTAGCCCGCTGTCAACATCAGAAATCCAGCAAAGTACCTGGACCCGGATGGTCTGCGCCCCTCAGATTCCGAAGAAGGTGGTGAAATCCTGGTGAACAGA
>NW_008793562.1:0-201 GCF_000715545.1 Opisthorchis viverrini | reverse complement strand
GTGAAGCAGGCGGCATTGGTTTCTGTGCAGTGAGATTGCTGATTCCAGTAGAAACTCGTAAGGTAAACGCCGCGTGATGAAAAACCCGCATCAAAAGGAGAACATGGATGCAAGCTCAAACTTGCATGGATCCATCTACTGCTAGGAGATCCCGGAAGACCTGCAGCTTGAAGCAGTGCATCAGCTGTTCCATATTGGTTA
>NW_008793561.1:0-201 GCF_000715545.1 Opisthorchis viverrini | reverse complement strand
GTTCAGTTTAGTTCAGTTCAGTTCAGTTAGCTTTGGAATATCCGCTCCTCAAAAAGTGCCTATCTACTGATGTCATGGATGCATTCCAAGCAGCACTTAACTCACTACAAAGCCAGTGTGATTGGTTTTTGTATGGAATTGAAATGGACCAGCCGTGACAAAACAAATGGTACTTGTGCACAACGCTGCAATGCAGCAATT
>NW_008793560.1:0-201 GCF_000715545.1 Opisthorchis viverrini | reverse complement strand
ATGAAAGCACTATGGATGCATATGACCATCGATCAGACACACAAGTGCACAATAAGGTTGAAGGTTTGTGCACGATTTTCAATTACACCGGCCTGCAAAACTAAAGTTTCTTTGCCAAACAGCGCTCCTACAAGTGAAAGCTACCGTCCTGAAGACGACAGAGAGACGTCCCCCGTGTAAATAAGCCGAAGTACTCGAGAA
>NW_008793559.1:0-201 GCF_000715545.1 Opisthorchis viverrini | reverse complement strand
CTGGTTGTCCCAGAACAGGGCGGACAGACTCAGTTGAACAACCCGTTCAACTGGCTCGGTGTCTCTGATTTTTCCAGCATGCACACATGCTTTCCACCGACATGGACCAACACAACTTGCTGTTGAGGATGCAAATATGTAAGGAGTCGGTTTGGTGGTTAAAACATATGTTTTACTTTAATTTGCACGTCACCATCTGTT
>NW_008793558.1:0-201 GCF_000715545.1 Opisthorchis viverrini | reverse complement strand
AGTCCAACAAGTTCGGCTAAGCGATATTGTGATGACCTCGCACTGGTAAACGATATTCCTATTTTAAAGTCTCATATCCAACACCCAAAATAACAAATGGGAATCCATCTGCTTGGTTCCACCGGCGGACCATCAAAAACTCCCTGAAGGTGTATCTGTGTCCTTCACAAAACATCAAACAAGGGCACAGCCCGTTGCAGC
>NW_008793557.1:0-201 GCF_000715545.1 Opisthorchis viverrini | reverse complement strand
AATGTTTAAAAAAATTAATTTTATTCGGTTAGGATTTGTTTCAAAACAGAGGTAGAATATGTCTCAGTTGAGTGTCCATCGAAAACCACACTGGTATGCAAATTGGGGTGTTTGGCAAATTGTTTCAATTCAGCTTAACGTATAACATAAGGTTGGCAAGGTGAGCACTCGTGGATGCGCCCACATAGTGTTCCAGCCTTC
>NW_008793556.1:0-201 GCF_000715545.1 Opisthorchis viverrini | reverse complement strand
TTGATTTTCACGGGTGATCCAACTGAATCCCCCGTTTACGATATTCTCGAACTAACGGCCAGACAAACTCAAAAACTAACCCCCACGAGATCAAAATTCCATTGGATATTCCTGAATTCTTTACCATTTTAGTACAATCGCGTCTGTAACATGCTACGAGCAACCATAATTTATGACGCTACAAGTGTAACGGTGATACTA
>NW_008793555.1:0-201 GCF_000715545.1 Opisthorchis viverrini | reverse complement strand
CTAATCCAGATTACCGTCGTTTGAAGTCACATAGCGACTAGAAATTCAAGCACGATGTGATTACATGTACTGTCAAGTGTAAAAGGCATGTCAGGCTACTGCTTGTACAAATCAAATCGAACTCTTTTGGGTAGGCTAGAACAAACCGCATCCTTTACCTCCCAAGTTGGATGCGAGATGGTCCAAGTGGTTAGTGCGCGA
>NW_008793554.1:0-201 GCF_000715545.1 Opisthorchis viverrini | reverse complement strand
GATATGCACTGCTGTTGAGCTCTAATAAGTGCGATTTTCGGGTCCAGTGGTTCGCGCGTTTGGTGTGGGCTGACGAGAATAGTTAGGCCAGGACAGGGGGACCGCTGTTCAGACGAGACTGATGTGAGTATGATGAATACAGATTAGCAATTGGCGTACGTCGTTAGTGGGAACGCGCATACGTACAGCATATGTGACAAG
>NW_008793553.1:0-201 GCF_000715545.1 Opisthorchis viverrini | reverse complement strand
CTGGAACTGTGCCTCCTCCGAGGCAGATTGATAAATGCGGAAACTGATAAGGCAGAGAACGACTCCATCGAAATTGCAAGCTCGATTGACTTAGTCGCAGTGTTGCAGACATTATATGTTCCGGAGCGGAGTATCAGTAATGCCGAAAGGCGACATCATATGAGGAACTCTTGTGCATTTCTGAGCTATCACTGCTGCTTG
>NW_008793552.1:0-201 GCF_000715545.1 Opisthorchis viverrini | reverse complement strand
CTTTCAGAACTATCTGTCCAAGCCATCTGGCTCGACCAAATGAACACGGGATATCGCTAAGAGCAGGTCTTATTGCGGCCAGAAAGGCCATGTCGGATGTATTGGATTAGTGCAGTAACAAGCCGTTATCGAGACAGACAGGAAGAGGGAGCTGTGCGGAGAGTGGACGAGAGGAGGCGAGATGGCCCAAGTGGTTAGAGT
>NW_008793551.1:0-201 GCF_000715545.1 Opisthorchis viverrini | reverse complement strand
ACCGAGGATGAATGCTTGCTGCGGACAGAATACCTCTGAAATCCCCCTGCAAGGACTCGTCACGGCAAGAAGATCTGGTCTCCAACATATTGGTCGCTTGCCTCCACTCTCAAGCATTCTGTATGAGCGCGTCAGTGTCCCGCTTGCCTCAGCGGTTTTCAGATGCTCAAACGTGATTTTAATTTAATCTATGTCATCAAG
>NW_008793550.1:0-201 GCF_000715545.1 Opisthorchis viverrini | reverse complement strand
CCTGTCTAGGCTTGGGCAACCTGGCCTTCGTGCTTCCTTCGGATGGCATAACAGATAGGCATCGCAATGGTGCTACAACCGAACTGTTTTACTGGATGCATGGAATTTCTCAAGATATGTTCACGTATAGCGAAGGGGCTCAATATGTGGCCGTTGAGGTCAAGTCAACCTTAGGTCAGCAACTGATGTTGCACCGCGACG
>NW_008793549.1:0-201 GCF_000715545.1 Opisthorchis viverrini | reverse complement strand
CTCGCGAGTGGCCTTGGAATCATTTGACATCTAAAATCCATATGCAAAAGCCACATTTATTGACTGCCTGGCAGTGGCCTAAGCGCATTTATTCACCTGCATGCTAAATGAGCATTCAGTGGCTACAATGACTCGCCAGAAACTTGAAGGCCCTGCAGGATATAATAATAATGATTATTCCCAACTTGTGGGTGGCATACC
>NW_008793548.1:0-201 GCF_000715545.1 Opisthorchis viverrini | reverse complement strand
CGCCATCCGACATTAGACGGATTTGGAGGCGTCAAAAACCCGAAATTCATCGATTTTCACCAATTCAGTCCAAATGCTGGCAGATTTATAAGACGGCCAGTAAAGTTCTCACAGTCAGGCGTGAATGATGAGTAATACCATATGGTGCTGCTTAATCTGTTGCGAAATTGGAAAGCCGTCCGAGTTATCCATTCCGGCATC
>NW_008793547.1:0-201 GCF_000715545.1 Opisthorchis viverrini | reverse complement strand
GAAACCAGTCGAAATTTCACAGTCATCGCTTGTTGAACAACAGAATGATGTCAGAATTGACCTCCTAAAAGTTCAATTTCCAGTGTGCAGACTTCCCTTCCGACCACCCTCTGCTTGGTCGTGAAATTCACCAATAGCAAACGCGACCCCGTGGACACTCTATCAATGTTCGGGAACACACCGCACGTTCGTAGGGGCAGT
>NW_008793546.1:0-201 GCF_000715545.1 Opisthorchis viverrini | reverse complement strand
GAAGAATTTTCAGCAATCTTGTGAGCAGTGTATTAAGTAGAGCTTACTGCCCAAAAAGCGATAAGTTGGCGCGCCATCCGATTGTTTCTTCAACTGTCAAACACTACCTCTTTTAAATAAGACGAAAGGTAGTGTTTTTGCGGCTGAACTGATGGCAGTTCAGAAGGTTCCCGACTTCAGACAGCGAAAAGACACTTCCCA
>NW_008793545.1:0-201 GCF_000715545.1 Opisthorchis viverrini | reverse complement strand
GTTTCAGGGGTAGCAAGCGCGAGAAAAGCTTGCCGGCATAAGCGCTCATACGTTCACACCTAAAACATTGGAATCAGAATAAGAGCCCTATGGTGCTATCTTATCCCACTTATGCCCATCTTATGCCCACTAAAATGATAGTAGTCGTTTAAAAATATAATCTGAAGGCAATTTTTATCAGAATAGACGCAGGAGTGTGGG
>NW_008793544.1:0-201 GCF_000715545.1 Opisthorchis viverrini | reverse complement strand
TTGTTGGACACAATCACTTTTGTTTTTGCTTATAAAAGGTGGATCGGCTGAACCTAGTCATGTTTCCGTGTTTACTGTTGACGAGATTGATGGTCATATTGATTGTATTCCAGGGACCTCGGGGTTCCAGTGCGAAGGTTTGCAATGCCTGTGTAAATGTGTTTTCCGAAGGGATGAAGGGATCCAAATCCAACGAGTTGG
>NW_008793543.1:0-201 GCF_000715545.1 Opisthorchis viverrini | reverse complement strand
TAGATGCGCAAAACTTCGCTCACAATATAAAAAATGATAACAGAATAGAAATATAGCAATCAGCCAATTTCTTGTGGAACTGCCTTTTACAGCGCTTTTATACGTAATTTTACAGTTACATACTGCATTTCGTATCATTCCCACCTTATAAGACCCCATGGCCTACTGTGACGCAACGAGCTGACGTTTTAGCGTAATTCA
>NW_008793542.1:0-201 GCF_000715545.1 Opisthorchis viverrini | reverse complement strand
TGCAATTTGTTTGGTGATGAGGGAGATACGACTGGATGCATGGAGTTGTATCTGTTTGGTATCACTGACAAACTCTTTGTCCGAGAGATAGTTGCGTTTAATTTTAGTAAAAAATGACTGACACCAATCTTGAAAGTAATATCTGTTTCATCACACAGATGCAAACAGACCGGTCAGCTCTGATTTTACTGGTGGGTGATC
>NW_008793541.1:0-201 GCF_000715545.1 Opisthorchis viverrini | reverse complement strand
CGCAACAAAGATCACAAACAGACAAATACATTAACGAAAGTCGTTCCCCACGGGTGGAAAATCACGTTAGGAGAAACAGATAAGCTTTGTGTGTCATATAAACGCGCGCAAGCAAGGAAGATGTGCCACGCAACTGTGCCTTGATGATATCACCCGGTTTAGTGATGACACCTTTGCAAGCCGATTGCCAAGCTCGGCAAA
>NW_008793540.1:0-201 GCF_000715545.1 Opisthorchis viverrini | reverse complement strand
TATTGAATTTGTCTTCCCCTAACCAACTCTGTCCAATTTATAACTAAAATCATTCAGAAGACCACGGAAGACACCCTTGGTCCTGGATGATATTTCATCTACCGCTATTCTAGACCACAGAAACTCCTGGAAGAAGCTCAAATTGTGCTTCTGCTCGCCTGATGTCAGCAGTGTAAATCAAACTGAGAACACAGCCTATCT
>NW_008793539.1:0-201 GCF_000715545.1 Opisthorchis viverrini | reverse complement strand
ATTAGCACATTCAAACCTTCCTTTTCAATCGTTAAGGTGATGTCAAGGTGATGAAACCAAAGAGCTAAAATACATATGTGTCGCTTCTACACCACAGATCCTCACAACAAGATGCATTAGTCCTCCAAAACCGTGAAGTATTCTCCTTGGAACCAATTTTCCTCATGTTAAGCCAACCTTTCTTGAATCCGGTCCACTGTA
>NW_008793538.1:0-201 GCF_000715545.1 Opisthorchis viverrini | reverse complement strand
GCTATTGCACCGTACGCAGGACCGAGCAGTGTGACAAAAATCCGTACCTTGACACGTCGTCGAAGATATGCTATGAACGTCGAGTAACTGAGTGAAGGAGAGTTTGTGATATCCGTGCAACTGCGATGCGGGGGTGGGCATAAAACGCAGCACGCCTAATGATTTCCGGCGAGGAAAGGATTTCACAGGGTGCACAGTTCG
>NW_008793537.1:0-201 GCF_000715545.1 Opisthorchis viverrini | reverse complement strand
CAACAACAACAACAACCACTGGAAAGTCGACCACAACGACGCAAACCACCAAGGCGACCATAACGACTCCGATAATCACAACGACCACCACCAAGACACCAACGACCACAATGTCAACGCAAGCCGCATTGCATCCAGCCTTGTGTTAGTAGAATTGCTGATAACATTTGCGAACCGCATGCAAAACACGACATTCACTGC
>NW_008793536.1:0-201 GCF_000715545.1 Opisthorchis viverrini | reverse complement strand
TGATACCAGAGAGCCATTGGATTCACCGATTGTTTCACTGAGTTCCGGGGAACAGTTACGCAGAGCAAATGAGGAAAAGCACAACACTTACTGGCTAAAATAAATTTTACCGCATTCTGAACATCTAAAGTACTAAAACAGCCACTATAAGCTAATCCAGGTGTGCAGCAGAGGGAGGATAGATTAGCTGAATTTCACTAC
>NW_008793535.1:0-201 GCF_000715545.1 Opisthorchis viverrini | reverse complement strand
TGCACAAGATCAACCCATCCTGCGCGTTGAAGCTCGACGACGTTCATCCGAACATCCTGAAAGAACTGTCGTTTACAATGGAGGATCATTTTTACCATGGTGTTTCGTCAGTCACCAGGTGACAGACCATCGGCTGGCATCTACAGCTCTAGAAGACTTACAAACGTGCCGGGTAAGGTGATGGAACGCATTCTGAAGTGA
>NW_008793534.1:0-201 GCF_000715545.1 Opisthorchis viverrini | reverse complement strand
TACAAAGCACAGATCTAGCTGGTAGATATTAAAGCATATCCATCAGTATCGCTAGCACGGCAGTGCAAGACTGACGACGCTCCAGCCCTTAACCCTGGTGACCAGGTACTTCAGCGCGGATTAATCCAACCTCATGTTCTAACGTCTGTCTTTGCGCCCCGGACGTCAACAATCACAAGCCAATATCCTCAATTACACTCG
>NW_008793533.1:0-201 GCF_000715545.1 Opisthorchis viverrini | reverse complement strand
GTCAAAGGGATCAATCCTAGTGTTTAGTTCATTGACTTCCATCATTCGTTTGTCGTTGTGTGTGACGTTTCCTGAGCAATTCGCCTACACGCACTACCTAATCGTTGTGTTTGTCACGCCGAAAGATTCATTGATCTCACACACAGAATTTCTAGCTGCTGTCACAAGTGAGCGTATCGATCGGGGAAACGCCCAATATGC
>NW_008793532.1:0-201 GCF_000715545.1 Opisthorchis viverrini | reverse complement strand
GTTTGTGTTTGATTCTTAATGGCGTGTATGGATCCGGGAAGGTAGACAATGTCATTTGTTCTGCATGAAAAGCAATTTAAGCTATAAATTCTTTCTCAGGGGTGGCAGTGAAAAGGTCAGACTATTTGAGCTACTTTGATGGTTGCTTGGTCCGCAACACTTTAGCAAGGTCGGAAACCAAAACCTCAAGGTCAGGTGTTG
>NW_008793531.1:0-201 GCF_000715545.1 Opisthorchis viverrini | reverse complement strand
GCAAAGGTTTAGACAGCTGACGACCAGTTTCGTATTTCTCGAGGCCCATTAGGTAGGCGCACCTCCTGAGATTCCATCAGCCTTGTATTCTGGATAATCATTCGGTGGAAGCGAGACATTATTTTCGGTTCACTTGTGTTCCTTGTCGAAACCAAATCCGTTTGCAGGCGGAAGTATTTGTCAAAATCTGTCGTGTTCAAG
>NW_008793530.1:0-201 GCF_000715545.1 Opisthorchis viverrini | reverse complement strand
TGAGCAGTATGAAGATGTGAAGCACGTAATGAAGACTGGGGAAGCAGTCTTCTGAAATTATTCTAAAAGAAATAGTTGAAGAATGCAGACGAATGACCAATTCAAACCTCGAACAAATTCTCGTACCCCACATCCGTCAAAACGTCCCTTCACAGATCGTAACTCTAACCCCATGGTTCAGAAATTTGGGAAATGTGAATC
>NW_008793529.1:0-201 GCF_000715545.1 Opisthorchis viverrini | reverse complement strand
TGCACGACTCTCGCTCGTTTTCCTATCCGAATTAATTGAGACAGTATAAACATATCTACTACGGAACACTTGGTTGCACTTAGTTCACACAACCTTTAGGACGGAATCCAGGACCGTAATTTTTTCTCACAGATAAACTGACCTTCACGGGTACGAATCGGTATGTGGAATCAATGCATACAACAGCCTGCGATTCAGAGG
>NW_008793528.1:0-201 GCF_000715545.1 Opisthorchis viverrini | reverse complement strand
ACATGTGGAGGGAGAAGACTGAAATTACAGCGCGAAAACAGGATGGTTAAAACTGAGTGAAAGGTTAGTCAGTTAAGAACAACTCGCTCCAGAGGTGATCGATTCGGGTTAACAGTTTTTTCGTATATGCAATCAAACGTCCGAGTGAGCGAGGGAGGAGAGTTGAGGGAAGAAAGAAAACAGTCGGGTAAGTAGAATCGG
>NW_008793527.1:0-201 GCF_000715545.1 Opisthorchis viverrini | reverse complement strand
TACCTTCCGATTGATGCGATACGTTTTTACGTCCAGACATTTCTCTTGAAGCAGAACTCGACTTTTAAGTTTCTGAAACAGAAAGGCGAGTTGACTTCCTGCTAAATTGTGTGCATTTTGGCTTCCTTAAGTGGACGTGTACTGTTCTGTTCTGGGTTGCATGTGACCCTGTTGAAAGATGTTTCACTCATGGGAAACGGT
>NW_008793526.1:0-201 GCF_000715545.1 Opisthorchis viverrini | reverse complement strand
ACGTGGGATGACATTTGAGGCAACAAAACCTAACACGGAATTCAAGCGCAAAACATACCGCTAGGAAGCTGCTATTGCTATAAAAAGCATACGTCAAGCCCGACCCCAACATTTAGTTGATTTTTTATTCTTGCAATGTTTTAATCAGGTCTACACAAAACTATAGATACTCTAATGAGGTTTTCCGCAATCATGTCTCAT
>NW_008793525.1:0-201 GCF_000715545.1 Opisthorchis viverrini | reverse complement strand
GAATGCGGAAAGTGCTTTATAATGTGGAGCAAACTGAGTCGTCACCAGTGTGGCGTTCATCGGAATGTAAAACAACTACAGTGCCAGGATTATGAGTGTGCATTCCTTCAAAAATGGAGTTTGGATCGCCATATGTGATCGAGGCACGAAACGCAAGTTCCACATATTTGCAAGCAATGTGGGAAAACGTGCTCTCGACAG
>NW_008793524.1:0-201 GCF_000715545.1 Opisthorchis viverrini | reverse complement strand
GAGTTTATCTCGTAAAACCAGCGTCTAACAGGCCGATAAGCCGGAGTAACCATGATTAACGCACGAGATGCGGGCACTGTCACCTGGTAGGGAAGTGTCTCGCCTCTCGTCTACCAGCCGAGTGGTTTACATTCTTTGAGTGTTCCACAGAGTATCATGGTTATGAAGGCTTCGTCGACGTTAGTCGCGTGTTAAACGAGA
>NW_008793523.1:0-201 GCF_000715545.1 Opisthorchis viverrini | reverse complement strand
CGACCAATATGTAGACCATGAGCGTGAATCAGTCCATATTGCTGTAAAAGTGACTCGAGTGGATGATATATTGCATAGAACGGATATCGATTTCAAGGACATTCTTCAGAAAATTCAGAATTAGGCGTTAAATGGGTAAAGCATACGGTCAGTCGGTTAGAAGGTTATCGGTTCTGATTGTCCAAAGCCCAAACAGGCCAC
>NW_008793522.1:0-201 GCF_000715545.1 Opisthorchis viverrini | reverse complement strand
GAAATGTTCCAACACTGTGATGAGCATGAAAATTAACTTGTGACACTTCAAACCTAGTCTGTTTCTACCCACCCTATTCACGTCAGATTAGCAAATTCTTTGATGTTCAAATAGCCAGTTTCTATCGTGACCCCATTCCTATATTCCTAGAACCAATCACTTGATTTTGTCCAATAAGCTGCTTTTGATTTAGCTAAATTT
>NW_008793521.1:0-201 GCF_000715545.1 Opisthorchis viverrini | reverse complement strand
ACACAATTCACATTAAATTCACGCTACTGTCCTTGGGTTAGCAGCATAGAGTTATCGCTCATTCCACCGTGCGCTTCCTCGCGGATCAGGCACTGAAATGAGTTATCTATTCTAGAACGGAAACATAGCAAATGAACAACCCTTTGTTCCCAGGCAGTGAAAGACCTATTCAATCCTAAATTCAGTACAAGTCAACTACCT
>NW_008793520.1:0-201 GCF_000715545.1 Opisthorchis viverrini | reverse complement strand
TTCTTCCTTTCACTGGTAGAATCGGGGTGCAATAGTGACTCAGAAGATATCAGATGGTATAACTGTTGTGTAAACTGAAAATTTTTAGCAGATTTCAAAGGCGCCGGAGTGTCAGTGTAATCATGCGGCCAAATCGTCTCGAACGCAGTTTTACAAGTCTTGATCATACCATCCACCAGAATACGGGAAGCATGTATGTAA
>NW_008793519.1:0-201 GCF_000715545.1 Opisthorchis viverrini | reverse complement strand
CGTCTTCCTGCCAAACCACTATGAGGGCGGTGGAGGCCGTAGATGTTGAATATCTTTCCGTAAAATTATCGTTGCTGTTTTACTTGTGGGCGAAACTTTCCTTGCCTGGAGCAAGTCGTGGAATTACAAGCGAATCGTATTTCGGTATGATCAGAATGAAAATAGGACAATAGTATGTTATCCAAGGCCACGATTTTGAGC
>NW_008793518.1:0-201 GCF_000715545.1 Opisthorchis viverrini | reverse complement strand
ACACAAAAGGGATCAACTGGGCTTCCATCGGTTTGAACCTGATGATACCATGTGTATTTCGGAACTCATATGGAATATGGAATGGTTCGCATTTGGATTACCTCCAAAACAACTAAAATCGCGTGACAGATTATCAAAGTGATTGAGGGTAACAAACAAAACACATGAAGGGAACACACCCTTAGTGGTTCGTTGTGACAT
>NW_008793517.1:0-201 GCF_000715545.1 Opisthorchis viverrini | reverse complement strand
TGCTAATCAACCTTCGGTAAGAATCTCTGTAATCTGGGTTATTTAGAAGAAAATGGAACATGCAGTTGGTCACCGAAGAAGGAAATGACCTACTGTCGAACCTGCCAGCTCCCAGAAGGCCAGCACCTAGTTAGGGAACCAGTAAAATCGGATGAATAGCCGACGGTTTAGGTCCCTAGTTGACGAGACTCATACTGAGTC
>NW_008793516.1:0-201 GCF_000715545.1 Opisthorchis viverrini | reverse complement strand
CTTTTATCACCCTTAGGCTGGGAGACCACAAAGAACTGCGGTGTACCTGAGGCTATGGTGGGAAATACAATCAGCGTCGATCTTTGGGGGAATTCGATAAAAGAAGGCACACAGTTGGATCATTTTTTCAGGGTATGGAACAGGAGAGGTTGATGGGGGTTTTGGGGTAGCTACTGGTCAGCGCGCTTTCGGCTCCGAATG
>NW_008793515.1:0-201 GCF_000715545.1 Opisthorchis viverrini | reverse complement strand
CTTCTTAATGACCAACAGTTTTGTCGAGAGGAATGCTCGTTAATAGGGAGTGAGTGCCAAAATTACACATTATTGGGTTTCGAATATCGGATTACTCATGGAATAATAAGGCCTTCCAAATGCTTTTTAAAAATGTTATGTGAGCTCATATTTAAGAACAGCGGCTAAAAGTTCGGCTGTTTTGCTAAAACGATACCAGAA
>NW_008793514.1:0-201 GCF_000715545.1 Opisthorchis viverrini | reverse complement strand
TGTTATAAGTTTCGAATCTTGGCGTTGTAAGCAGTGATATGCATATTAAACAAAAGATGTCAAAATAAGTTATGAAATGTCTTGGAAATGTGGTTGCCTATTTCCGCCTAGTAAATAATAGCAGATTTTACCAAGAAGCAAGCTGTGCTGCAAACTTTTGTGGCACTACTCGTAAAAGCATATGACCAGGTAATGGTAAAA
>NW_008793513.1:0-201 GCF_000715545.1 Opisthorchis viverrini | reverse complement strand
GCAGTATGCAGCATGTAACCGAACTAGCACGTCTCAGGAAGAAACTTTCGCGGGTTTGCCCCAGTCCATCTTCCCTTAAGCGGGAGTATCCGTTGCGCTAAAAAATGCGCCAATGTCCGACGTGAGTCTCAACGCAACATCGCATTTACTAAATGTGTGCCTGATCCCAAAATTCTCAGTTTTTTGGTCATCTACGACAGA
>NW_008793512.1:0-201 GCF_000715545.1 Opisthorchis viverrini | reverse complement strand
AACACGAGTTCCGCCTCTCTGTTGTGTTCCGCGAAATCATCCACGGGAAACTTTCTCATTTGCTACCAACAGTGGCTCCTCCTATTGACCTAGGTGAAGAGTTGGCTCATGTAAGCAAGCTTTTCATGCCTCACAAAGATACACCTTATTCAACACTCGGTGCGCGCAAAACCTTTGATCGAAAATTTGTAGAGCTTTTAT
>NW_008793511.1:0-201 GCF_000715545.1 Opisthorchis viverrini | reverse complement strand
AAAAAACTTTATGATCAGGAGCACATGCCTGTTGATAAGTTGACCTTAACAGACTGTCATCCATCTTAAAAACCTTGGTCCCTTCGAATCATTCAAAACTTGTAACTATCCAGAAAATGTGAACATGTAAACAGCACGGTTCCCCATAGAGATACGGGACGTGTTGTGTTTTGTTATAGCCGGGCAGCACCCCTGGAAAAA
>NW_008793510.1:0-201 GCF_000715545.1 Opisthorchis viverrini | reverse complement strand
GGAATTCCGAAATCTGTAAGCGTGCTACTTCTGTGCATTTCAGCTTGCAGGAACTCAGCCTTCAAGAAAGTTGCACTTAGGGTTGCGGAATTCTACGCTCACGTTGGAAAGCTGCTGCTATTATATACTGGAAATTACCAGATGACTACGGATGAATACTCAATCGGTTCCAAGCGGTTTTCGACTGATTGAAATGCTAGG
>NW_008793509.1:0-201 GCF_000715545.1 Opisthorchis viverrini | reverse complement strand
GTTTCGTTCAATGAAGTTTCAAAGTGTACATGAATCATTTCATTTCAATGCTCATCTAGCGATCACAGCAACATCAGGATCCACTTTCGGTGTGAGAAATCAGAATTCAAAGTTCGGTCCCCACAGAATATTTTGAAAAGAAATCCGAGGTTCGACAGAGACTCAGATCCTGTGCTAAGAGATTTCCTCAGTCAACTCCCA
>NW_008793508.1:0-201 GCF_000715545.1 Opisthorchis viverrini | reverse complement strand
AAAAAAATCAATGTTAACGTTTATGTTGCAAGACATAATTTAAATTTTGGGTCATACTTGGCTTATAAATACCTGTTCGAACAAAATGCATAGAATGACGGGGCAAGTGGGGACTTACATACGTCAACTTGACCGTCAATATTGATTTTCTGACAAAGGTAATTGTATAGTTCTTCCCCTCAATAAAGCGAAGTTGCTTGG
>NW_008793507.1:0-201 GCF_000715545.1 Opisthorchis viverrini | reverse complement strand
ACCCTTGTCGTTGTGCGACACGTTGATTTGTGTGCAAAATTCCGTTTTCTTTACTGTTTTTGTCCCTTCGGTTGTATCGTAGTACTATTTCTGTATAAATGGAACGAATGAAGAAATTATGCTGAATATTTGCATGCGTTTGCCCAGTGCTGAACACCAAAAATCCAAAGATATTTTACGAATTCACACACGTTACACAAT
>NW_008793506.1:0-201 GCF_000715545.1 Opisthorchis viverrini | reverse complement strand
ATAAAATCTTCAGCGCTTGAAACACAAATGTTATTCAAATGCAAGCTTGAGCAACTCCAGCTGACCAAGCACAGCTTAATGTTGAAAACTATTTTAGCTAACCTCACACAATTTATGCACGAGTTTGCGCACAGAAGACCTTTGTGTCACGTAATAAATGGGCCCTAATAACCAGGTAGATTAGGAGGAGTTGGTAATTTT
>NW_008793505.1:0-201 GCF_000715545.1 Opisthorchis viverrini | reverse complement strand
AAACCGCTGCAATGCTGCCTTTTAATAAGAAGGACGAGGTTTAAAAACCAAATCTTTCTTTCACTTCAGTCAAATTTGTTGGTGACGTCATAAGTAATGCGGCAGCGGCTTTTTAACGCTCCGTGACGATTCGGCACTCGTCACAGAGCAGTGAGGACCTGTAAATCAGCTCAGAAATGTGTACTGATCGACAAAATCAAC
>NW_008793504.1:0-201 GCF_000715545.1 Opisthorchis viverrini | reverse complement strand
CACAGTACTCCTGCGGTTTCTGAGAATACCGCAAATATTCGAGACAGGTTTCATCCTTCTTGAGGCCTCATCAGTTATACGCAGTTCATGATTTCCGATCCCACCGAACTGACTTTCTGTTTGCACCCTAATAAGATAGGCAGTTAAGTTAAAACGAGTAATTCCATTCGCACACGAGGTCCGCTTTGGCAGGAGAATCGA
>NW_008793503.1:0-201 GCF_000715545.1 Opisthorchis viverrini | reverse complement strand
TTCCCTCTAATGATACATAGCCCAGTTGCCGCATAAGACGTTTGATAATTTTACATTGCATCGATGTCTACTCCCTTAACAAGGAGTTGGCAACCTCGAGTCATGCGACAGTTATTCTAACAAATACGAATTTGTGAGTAACTGGATGTATTAGCCATGAACAGCTAGCTATCTCAAATTGTAGCGGCTGAACGTATACAG
>NW_008793502.1:0-201 GCF_000715545.1 Opisthorchis viverrini | reverse complement strand
TACGTTGGAACCCCGTACATTTGACTTGTCAAGTTAACGTATTACCACCTATCCACCGGCGCATGCTGGACTGGGTCGTCGTTCGATTTGACGGGCCTAACACCCACCTCCTTCTCGTTTGGTGGAGCGGTGGTAACGCACTCGTCTTGCATGTCAGGCGTGCGAACTCCAGACCCTGGCAATGCTGACGAGCTCTAATAA
>NW_008793501.1:0-201 GCF_000715545.1 Opisthorchis viverrini | reverse complement strand
CGAAAACAGAGCAATTTGGTTACAAGTAGATGATGTGTATAAACATAGACTCGGGGACTGCGCCTACCCGATGAGCCCGAAGTGGAAGGGCGAAACCGGTCGTTGGTTGTCAAAGATTTCTCAGGATTCATGTGAGAAGCTTCCTTGATAGAAATATACTACGATATCTCGAAATTCGTGCCAACTGTATCATCAGGCGGC
>NW_008793500.1:0-201 GCF_000715545.1 Opisthorchis viverrini | reverse complement strand
TTTTTTTTCAAAAATTCATTGATGAAAACACTTGTACTTGAGATCGCTTATTTATATCCGGGACGATAATACGCTGAGGAATAACGTGGGAGTAGATGGGTTATCAAAGCACGGGTGCGTAATGTTTAGGAAGTTACTGAATTGTACTAGGGTAAGAAATAAGTGCATATAATGGGCTATATTCGCGCGTCGGACGACTTT
>NW_008793499.1:0-201 GCF_000715545.1 Opisthorchis viverrini | reverse complement strand
ACTGTATGGCCGTTTAGCTGAATACCGGGCATCCAACCACCCTGTTGGGACACTGGTGACTAGGCTGACAGCCAGCCTTCGGATTTACATCACTCACGTTTGAAGGGACATTCTAAAACTCGGTAGTCTAGATCAACGGGAGAAGTGCGTCGCATAACTTCGGCTCCGTTAGTTAGAGTGCACTTGCCATCCAGGTTGCAA
>NW_008793498.1:0-201 GCF_000715545.1 Opisthorchis viverrini | reverse complement strand
ATCTTCTGTGTCCAGTACGGGAACATCTGTGGCAACCGTGTCTTGTGAACGGACAAAAGTTGACAAAAGGCCATTCGCTACATTTTCAGCATACCGGAGGCGTCTTTTTGTCGCCCAGATCAACAACATGCCTCTGATTTGCATGGCCAGCATTTTCGGGACCATCTTCTTGTATCGTGGCAGTATCATGCTTCAAATTCG
>NW_008793497.1:0-201 GCF_000715545.1 Opisthorchis viverrini | reverse complement strand
AAAGTTTCCGGTTCATATCTTGATCTGCTGCGGTTATAGTCTACGACTCCATATTCTGCTAACATTTTGAGATATTCCTGTCCTTGAATGTTTCTCAGGACAGCTTCCGAATTGAAGTTCGTCCAATATGTTTTCACTCGGGTCTAGGGCAACGTAACTCGCGCATGAATTTTGTGACATTCTTTCGAGCAAATAACTTGT
>NW_008793496.1:0-201 GCF_000715545.1 Opisthorchis viverrini | reverse complement strand
GAAGTACACAACCGCCGGTGTCTCAAAGAAGTTCTCTGCGCAAGGAACTAATGAATCTCTATTCGCCTCTAGATGTATGGAACCAGTCAGCAAGACAGTTGTTGGGGCTTCGTGAATACATCGGGCAGACGGTCCTATGTCTTGTCAGCTGGTGTAGCTGTTAATCAGCACAATAGACACAAGACCAATCTCGGTCTGGGA
>NW_008793495.1:0-201 GCF_000715545.1 Opisthorchis viverrini | reverse complement strand
ACTTGTTGGAAAGTGACCCATATCAAAATGCGCACCCATTAGATGAAGTATCGATATCGATCAATTTTGCATGGACCTGCCTATTCATGATCCCATACGCGAAGGCTACTTGAGTCTGGGACAACCCAAACACCACTAGGCGCAAAGTTAGGACAGCTGGTAACGTATGATCTTACAAAAATTCCAGTTTGCACAAATACG